>NC_090935.1:782775719-783076031 GCF_040938575.1 Ambystoma mexicanum | reverse complement strand
ACAGACTTGATGGTCGTGCAGAGTAAGGATACCTCCGTCCCCAAGTACCGCACAGACAACACCAGAAATACTGCCTGTGTGGTCTTTGAGGCCACAGGTGAAGTGGTTCGTAGGCCTGGACTCGGGAACCGCCGGAAAAGGACCCCTCGAACGCTGTAAGGCAATAGGTTATAGGATAAGCACAAAGCAGTTGGCAAGAAGAGAACCCCAGGGAAATGATCCTAAATGGCTTACCTAATGTGTTGGCAAAGATGTTCACTAACAGCAGAGAGGCGTTGGGAATTCCCCAAGTGGTTGAGGGCAGATGGTGGGTATGCAGACAGGCAAGCGCCCAGCGTGAAGGCCAGAGGCCAAGAATCCAGGACAAGAAACAAATCCGTGAGGCAAACCAGGGACAGTCCAAGGGTCAGGCAGCGAGAAAACCAACAGTTCCAAAACGAGGTAACAAGGGGCAAAGGCACTAGGAATCCAATGTAGTAAGGTAGTCCGGCAACTGGTGATCCAAAGTCAATACTTGGGCAAGGCAAAGGCAATCCGTGGTACAGAAAACGTGGTCGAGAAAAATCCGTAGAGTCAACAATGAAACGAGCGTCATGGAATCCAGGTGGAAACAGCTGTGAAGCGACGCTCATTGACTTCCGGACACTTTTATCCAAGGAAGGCGTATCACGTGATGGGGATGACAGAAATCACGTGATACGGAAGTATTGCTGCAATGGAAATGGAGAGTCACGTGACGCGTGACGCGCGGATCCTCCGAGGTCCATTCAGGGCACCCTGGTGACATGGAAGCCTCCAGTGTAGCTGCCAGGAGCGGGAGGGAAGGTAAGTGCCAGGTGTATGGGAAAACCCCCGGGTATGATGACTGAATGGGCGCCTGAATATGCGTGCAATCGGGTGTGTATGTGAGCAAGTGGGACGGCAAGAGGCCGAGGGTGGGGGCGTGGCACCCGCGGAGGGGTTGTTAGGTGTAGGAGACGTAACACTTACTTTAGTTGGCAATTAATGTATTTTTTTTATTTTACTTACCTGCAATGCTACGACCAAAGGTTCAAACTGTTGGTTTTCGAACCTTTGGTGGTAGCATTTTTAGAACTTTTGGTCCTTACGACCATTTATAGTCAGTCAAAAAGTACAATTCTGTCCACTTCCACTTGTGTTACTGTTCTCAGTGTATATTGTAGGTGGAGAATGCTCTCGATCTCTCACTTTAGTTGGCAATATTTTCCTAGTATCAGCATTTGGCTTGTTTTTTCATTTTCTAAACCAGCATTCTTCTGATGTGTATATAAAATTGGGATTTGCTCTGGCAGGCATGGTTGGTCAGATTCATATCTGCCTATTTTGTGGGATGATATTGAGTATGTTTAGTAATTCATAAGGTCCTTCTGTTCTGTTATCAGAATTTCATTTCTCTCACTTAGCACATTATCAGATGTTTGCACTACCATATTTTTGTGTCCTGTTGGTAAACTTATTTTCTGATGGTCATTAGTTAAATTTTGATTTGACTGAATGTTTTTCTTTTGGGTTGCTGTGTTGTTAGTGCCGCTATACATCTTTTGACTTCACTCTTTGAAGTGTTCTTTATTAATACTTGATTTTCAACTTTTTTCAGTATAGTTTGCGCAGAACTTATTTGTTTGTTCTTTCTCCTTTTTGTCATTTGAAACAATTCAGAAATCGGTTCTTGGGTCTCCTGTAACTCAACTATAGAAGGCTGAGGTTTGTTTTCGAGTAGGATAGAAATATTCACTACACTCCCAGAGGTTGTTTGGTCTTCTATTATGAAATCCAGATCCACTCCGGTCTCCACCAGTGGCACCATCAAATGTTGCTAGGACCAATCTAATGGTTTAGGTAGAGAGCTTAATGAACTCTCATTGGTATGAGGTAATTTTTCCTTAATCCAATTGCAAGCCAATATATTTTATCATGCAATAATTTTAACATCGTTGTATGATCATCACTTTTTTAAATCCATAACTTGATAGATCTTGGTTAATGTATAAATGCTATTATTCATTGCTGTTAAGATATTTTCATTGAATGCCAGCAGGATTTGTTTGAGTCCAAAGGAGGGTCTCGGAGTGGGTGTAGCAAAAGACATCTGTGAAGAGACAGACAAACTAGATGAATTATGTAAAGAAACTGGGTATAATATTGGTGAGTTAGATAAATGAGTCAGATGTAAGGTAGGTAATCGATCTTGTTGTGTTTCAAATACAATTTCTTGTCTTTTATTTACGGGCAATTTGTGTTAGTTCTTCTTGGCAGGCTTGAGAGTTATCTCACGCTACATTTGTTGGTCCATGCTTGTTCCTTTTTCCCACAGGGGAGATTACCTTTGTACCAACCTTCAACACCTGTGAATATAGCAAAGGATGATTAATACTGATGTTTTAATTTATTTGTGCATGGCATACTAATGGCTCCTTTTCACAACTGATTACGTTTGTTATTCTGTTTTATGTCTCCACCTAGGCAAGGTTGCATTTCACTCTGTGTGTCCAACACCATGAGTTCTATATCTGTAATTTGATTACATTTGTTTTCGGGCACTTTCAAAATGTCTTCAGTCTGCACTGCCGGCACTACAGAGACAGCGTCATTCATGAGCTTTGGATGGTTTATCATTTTAAGAGAGTAGAAGTTTTGAATATCTACATTTAAGGATTTTGCTTGTTTAATTTATTTTTGGAGGCACATTTCTTTTGTGTCACCAAATCTTCATCTGTACTTAGTATAGAATCAGTCTCTTGATTTACGAAGGCTGAGTTAGCTGAAATTGGCATTGCTGAAGTTAACATATACAAAATCATCTTGCTCCATATGCATGTTCGTTCTAAAGTCCTGAAGCAGCAAAAATCCGAGCAAACCCGGAAGCAGTAGCCGGCGGCGGCAGGTAATGAGAAGAAGGAGCGATCTGGGAATAAGGACAGACGGGGCTCAGGGTGCTGGTCGGCTGGTCAGCTGCTCAGCTGAACAGCCGAACAGCACTCTCATGGGTACTACAGCATTGCGCGCACGCATTTCACATGGTAGCCTGCTTTAGGAGGCTCGTCGGGAGAATTGGGCGGGGCTTGCCTCACAACTGCAAAACAAATTAATAACCTTATTATAGCAATCTATATAAGGGTGCGAGTTCACATGCAGTTTGATGGTACACGTACCGCAGGCAGCACAGTTCAGGCTCAGAATAAAGAGTTCAAGTAGGCTTTCCAAAGGAAGCTCAGAAATTTCAATCCACACGTAGATAGCAGTGAGGATGTCAGAAAGCACCAGTGGTATAGCATGAACAGCACTCTCACGGGCATCCCCACGTTTCTTTTTGTAGTTCCTCTGCCTTCATAAAGAAATGATTTCTGTTACGCTCTAACAGAAATAATTTCTTTATGAAGGCAGAGTGACAAAAACAAAATGTTTTTTTAGTCCAAGGGGGCCCCGCTTCCAGTACATCGGGTGGCAGGGCCCCTGCACCACAGGGAGTGCAGGGGCCCCCATTACGCCAATGCTGGAAGCACAGGAAACCTTCCTGGAAAGCTGAATGAGGAGACGAGGTTCCTGAATTCTCCTTACCTATCCACACGCATAAAAGTCCCTAACTCTCTTCCCAATCATCTTACTTTCCCCATACCTAACTCTTTGCTCCTAGGGCTTGCAGAACAGGGTGTTGCCAAGTGTTGGTCCTTAGACCGGTGGGGAGGTCTGAGTGCCTGCTATTCCTGTGAGATCAAAACATCTGGAAAGCTCTACTCACAACTAGCCAGCATAAAAAAGAGAAACAGGATACTTGAGAGATTATTGCCGAAATCTAAAAGTTAGGTTTCCTTCTCCACTTCAAAGGCTATTATGCCTTCGTCAAATACAAAAAGAAAGCCTTTTTGCATAGCCACATCGAAAGAGATATTAAAACATCTGAAGAAATCAAAGAATAGACATTATATATATTATAAAAGAATTAGTTTTCCTGCTTCCTTCTCCTCTCCCTGGTTGGTCGCTCAAGCCTTTGCTGATGTCAGAGAAATAAGACTCAAAAATCAATTTCGGGTGATGGTAAACAGAGCAGATTTTTGTCATTGGCGTGTGAGTAAAGAAAACAGCATTCTGCATCTGACTGAGACCCACCCAACTGCCCCGAACCACCCTTCATACCTGTTACCTTTATAGAATATTAGTCACCTGACTAGGAAAGATTCAAGTACGCTACCTCTAGACCTTGTTACACACTTACCTCATGAAGCCTATGGTTGATTTGACTGCCTTGTCAGACTACCACGCCACTGACATCGCTACTTTTATCAGAAAACTGCAAGCAAAAATGGTATTCACCCACACTGTTAGAAAATGCTTTACTGTGTGACCACCTACCTGGTTTCTGGACTGTGGGAGGCACTGCGTGCAACCTCCTCTTCATAACTGTGTAACTCCATGGTAGAGGTGTTTGTTGGGTACCTTTGTCTGCATTGCACTTATTTGTCTCTAAATTAATTCTGCCATATATATTGCACACATTCCTCTCTGCAATTGGGGTACTGTGTGTCACCAGCACTCAACCCCTTGCTTTCCTTAGCACTTAACTGATCTGAATGAAGTAGTCGTCATTTGTATAACACCTTTCACCATTGGTATGGTCCCAATGCGATGTACTTTGAACACCCTCAGGGACCGAGGTCCAGGTATGGGAAATTCATCAGAGGAGTTTAGAACGCATGTGTGCATTTTAGCAAAAGCAAAAATTGAGTGACAGTGGCCATGTCCCTACTAGCTACCCATATTGAGGTGGAAGGTGGATGGGTGCTTTGACGTTGGTGAGGGTGAGTGTGAGTGTAGTAGAATTAATCATGTGTCCAGCTAGACTGAATTTGAGTCATGGGGGATGGCTGCATTCTAATCGCAGAGGTACTGTGCAATATGTCATTGAGAATGGAGTATGTTTGCAGATGTGTGCGCATGAGTGGCCTTGCCATCGGCTATCTACCATAAGCATGGAGTGAGATGCGTACCCATCTGCTGTTGCTGGTTTTTTGATTTCACCGATTGTTAGATTATTCTTACCATCATTCGGAGAGAGCATGGAAGCTCGTTGCTGCCTCTGCCTGCCTGAAGTGATTGACTGACTCAGGTTGGGGTGCAAGGGGATATTGCAATGTCTCGAGGGCCCTCAGGAATGCCCTGAGGTCCTCAACGCATCGAATGTTAGGTGGCATTGAATTCCAGATAGTGGAGGCTTGGATGGAGAAGGTGGAATCTCCTATTCTGGTTGATTTGAGTCAGTCAAACTAAGTTTATTTGGCTTACACCATTTAAATTACATACATTACATAAAAATCTATTATACTTAAGGTACAACAATAAAAACATCAACATCTGATCTGTATGCAATTGATAAAAGTCCTGATTATATTGTCCATCTATACAGAAAATATGTAGCTCTCGCCCCACTGATTGCTTTGCAAACAAGAACATTCCAAATATAAGATCTTAATCTGTTGAATGCATTATTAGGGACATAGCCTCTGCACAACATCTATTTCTTTTTTAAAGTGTGGTTTCAGCCATATCCTTCTTTGACAATTATGGTTGATCTTTCCTTCTGCAAATTTTCCGATCAATAAAAAGTCTATGAGATTTCCATGTTTTCCTAGCTCACAAGAGCATACCCTGTCCAGTCCCAGCCATGGTGTTCTTGTGCGTACTGGGAGAATATTCAACCTAATCATTAGAGTAATTCTCCTGCTCTCATGTGACTTAATGTTTGTGATAACATTAGAGTGGGCTTCCATGGGGCAAAACCATGTATACATTTCCATGAACTGAAGTCTCGAGAGGTCCTTGAAAATATGAATCCATTCCTCTTTACCAGCCTGGTCTGAAAACAACCTTCGCCGCTGCCCATTAGACAATGATCCTAAGTACTCTTGATTGCTCAGCCCCCACTTTTCTAACAATGTCACTCCTTCTGAGAACCAGCCAAATGTTTCCCTCTTGGTGCAAACTCTAATCTCCATCAGAGCATTATTTATGTTGGGACTTGAGGGGGGGTATAACTGGACTTTCAAAACAAACTGCACAAAGCATATACGGACCTAGCTTCCCAGACTATGAATCCCTGGCTCATTCCTTAATGCAACCTCTGGGGCGGCTGGGGCCTTCCGCCCACCAGCTATCTCAGAAAGACATTTTGCAAGGTTTCCAATTTTGGGCAAGCATGGGCACAGCTCATTTCCATACAGGGTTGATGTGTTTATCTTTACATTCATCACTTTAATGAATGTATCTAATCTTGTTCCCCCATGCATATGGAAGAATCTCTGGCGTCCTCATAAAAAGGATTCCATCTGTTTAGCTGATATGCCCCATCCATCTCCCATTCTATGAGAACACTATGCCAAGATATCTGAATGTTCTGACCACCTCTATTCTTTCTCCATTTATGCTCCACCTACCAGAGACTTAACTTGCATTCACTATAAAAATCTAAAATGCTGGAAACATCTCCCGAAGAATGGAGACTTCCTCCAGCCATGTTCCCTGCAGGCATATGATATCAAAGGAGCCCAACCACTGAGTCCATCCCTTGTCAAGTGATGTCAAGTGTCAAGTGATGTATTCCTTACATCAGCAGTGTTCCAGCTAATCAACTTCAGGCTAACTGCTTTTGCGCCCTCCCCCTGACTTGGCTGGTATCTTGCCAAAACATTTTTCTTTTTGTATACCTGCTGCCACACAGCAGGAATGTTGTCCACCCTGAGTCCCCTCCGGACCGGCTATATTAGGAAATTATCAGACGTGTATGGTTTACATGACGGTACACCATCTCTGCTGCCTGACGGGAGATTGATACTTCTCTTGGTTTTTCTTTTAGCAGCCTTTCAAGTTCTATCCTGGAGAAATCTATCAGTGGTTATTTTTTTGGGGGTATCTCAATCTGTGCTTTCTTTTGGTCCACCAGGTCTGTTTGTAGTGATGGCTGACCTACGAGAAATGTGTGCCAGGTATCGTGTAAATTACATATCTCAAAATAACTATCCTCGCGCAGTTATCCCTCTTGTCCACCTACCACAGGGTTTACCTCTTCCAAAGACCATAATCTTGGTTTCGTATACATTTAATGACAGATTATGGTTCTTATGAAAGTCATCTGCATACCAAAGGCTCAGTTGGAGTCCACCTTCAGTAAGATCTATCAAACGATATAACAGGGTACTGTAACAAACTCAGTTCAATTGTGCGAGCATGATTTAAAAGTAGTGTCATGAGGGTTAAAGACAAACTGAAACAGAGAGAAAAAAGGAGAGGGGACAATGGGCACCCTTGCCTGACTACCCTATTTGTACTGATGTCTCTGGAGTATTTATGTATCCCCTCACAGCAAGTTGATACACGAGCTGTATAATATTTAGTATACCACTCGGAATCCCCATGTATGCCAATTTATGTCAGTTATTGCCATATGAGCTTCTCATCAATTGAGCCCAATGCTTCAGTCAGGTCCAGGAAAGCTATATATACCTTGTTGCCTCTTACCCTTGTGTATTTTTCCACTATTGCTTGTAATACAAAACATTGGTCCAAGGCCGAAAAACCCTTCCTGAATCCTGCTTGATTTCCTGGTAACTTATTATTGTCCTTTGCCCATCTCTGGAGTTGAGATGCCGGACAGCCTGCAAATATTTTGTTTGAGATATCTAGCACGGGAATTGGATGATAACAGTGTGATCTGTCGTCTTGCCTTTCTTAAGGATTGATATCAATAGACTTCTATTGCAAGACTTTGGCCACTTCTGCGCAGTGACTATCACATTACATACCTGTGTCAATATAGGAGCCACCAGTCTGACATCCAGACAAATATTTCTTGTCGAACCCCGTCTGGGCCGGCCACTTTACCAAGTTCTAAGGAGGAGATGCACCTCTTAATTTCTTTGAGGCAAAAGGTTAATCTTTCTACTGCTATTCTATCTGGGGGGATTTCACACAAATTAGGGTTCTCATGGTTATTCAACACCCACTGTAATGTGTGATCCATCTATCCAGTGAGATATAACCAGTGACCCCTTTCTCGTTTCCACCAAACCCCCTTGCGACCAGTCTCCAGAGGTTTTTCACATCGTTTTCTTCAGCTGCCCTATGAATTTGGTCCCACTGTTTGCCTGTATTTTGCTGTTTTTTACCTTTTAGAAGCTTCTTATAGGCTACCTTTTTCTCATTGAGGACCCTATTGTTAATTAAGCCTTCCCCTACCTCCTGATTTAAACATCACTTTGCGTGTTTGCATTCAGAGTCAAACCATTGGGCATCCCCTGACCCCCTTTTTTCCTTATCGTAATACCTGCCCAAGGGGACCATTAATTGGCTCGAATGTAACCTATAAGGCATTTGAGTGGGATACCATCTGATTGTTAGCTATATTGTTTAGGATCAGCATGCGCAGCCTTTGCACTTCTGAGCTTTGTAGAAGAATGGCTAGCTTCTCTCCCCGCTTTCCCCGTTCTACCAGTCTGGGATGCTGCTGAGTGTGTGATACCCTGGTGTCATTTAACGGCCAATCAATTGCAAGAGGATTGTGTTCGCTCTCTGACCTCTCTATGATTTGGAAGGAATTGACTTTATTAAAAGATAGGGAGTCCACAATAGCATAATCTATAATTGATTTCCTGTCACCAGACTTAAATGTATATATGGTTGGCATGTCTCCCTTACACCAGCCATTCAGTTCAAACAGGTGATGAGAATACATGAAATGCGCTATGACCACCCCCCTTGCAACATTGATTACATTTAGCAAATTCCTACTTCGTATACCCAGCATGTCCTCCAGTGACACCACCTCTTCCCTCACCATCAACTCACTCTCCAATATGATGTTTTGGTCTCCCAGTATTAGGAAACTGACCTCCGGTGTCATTTCAATGGATGACCTTATGGGGCATCCTTCCCCAGCTATACCCAGCTCTGTTACATTTGGGGGACTTTATACATTGTTTGTTTGTTTTTTTGTTTATTTATTTATATGGCGCACCGGACCAGAAGGTATAAGGGCGCAAGCATTACAAGAATATTCTCAACTTAGTTACAATACTGTACATTATTTACATTATTATGCATAGTGGGTAGATGCAGTTACAGTGAGTAGGAACAGTTACAAGGATACAGAGTAACATTACGACATAGTTACAAGTTGAACAAATGTGTAGTAGTTGCAGGGTGTCATTATTTGCTGTCATTATTGGTCTTTGTTCTTAAGCCACTGGAGGTAGTTACGCCTAAATTGGTGGTAGGTTTGAGGTGCTCTGGCGGAGGGTGGTAGTGAGTTCCAATGTTGGGCTGCTTTTACCTGGAAGCTGTTGCCGCCCATTTTCTGGCGCTTGAATCTGGGAACAGCAAGCAGGTTAGCATTGCTATTTCTGGTGAGTCTGTTGGGCATGTATCTGGGTTATTCTGTCTGACAGATAACGGGGAGCTGCGTTGTTAAGGCATTTGTGGGGGAGGGAGGCTACCTTAAGCAGAATTTTGTCTGAGGTAGTGAGCCAGTTGGGGGTTCTCCTAGTATTCGAGATGTGTTCTCTTTTAGGGACGTTAAGCGCTGCTCTAAGGGCATTGTTCTGTAGGATCTGGATTTTATTGGTAATCTGTTTGTTGGCGCCTACATAGAGGGAGTTACAATAGTCCAGTTTAGATAGTATGAGAGCTCTGGCTAGAGTAATGCAACTTTGGGTGGAGAGGAAGGAGAGGAGCAGTGTCTCCCTCAGTTCCCTACTGAATAGACCAACCTTCTGTAGTACAATGTTGGATTCTATGCATTTTGCTGCCACACCTGATAGTGACGTATGCACCAGTGTGGCCAGGTCTCTTCTCCACCTGCCCTTCAGAGACTTAACTTGCATTCACTATAAAAATCTAAAATGCTGGAAACATCTCCCGAAGAATGGAGACTTCCTCCAGCCATGTTCCCTGCAGGCATATGATATCAAAGGAGCCCAACCACTGAGTCCATCCCTTGTCAAGTGATGTCAAGTGTCAAGTGATGTATTCCTTACATCAGCAGTGTTCCAGCTAATCAACTTCAGGCTAACTGCTTTTGCGCCCTCCCCCTGACTTGGCTGGTATCTTGCCAAAAAATGTTTCTTTTGGTATACCTGCTGCCACACAGCAGGAATATTGACCACCCTGAGTCCCATCCGGACCGGCTATATTAGGAAATTATCAGACGTGTATGGTTTACGTGACGGTACACCATCTCTGCTGCCTGACGGGAGATTGATACTTCTCTTGGTTTTTCTTTTAGCAGCCTTTCAAGTTCTATCCTGGAGCAATCCATCAGTGGTTATTTTGGGGGTATCTCAATCTGTGCTTTCTTTTGGTCCACCAGATCTGTTTGTAGTGATGGCTGACCTACGAGAAATGTGTGCCAGCTATCGTGTAAATTACATATCTCAAAATAACTATCCTCGCGCACAGTTATCCCTCTTGTTTCAGGGACCTCTTTACAGTTTAAGATACATTGACTAATGTACGGGTTCCCAAAACTAAAGCAGATGTTGCATTCTCCGCAATACATGCAATGAGATAGTAACCTCACAATTGAGAAGGTTTTACAGGAGATGTCATCAATACCTAAGATAGAGGATAGCTCTTTCTCCAGAGATCTCTTACACGAGTTCTTGTTTGCGTGTCTTTTGAATTTGCATATCAAGCTCATGTTCCTCCATGCTCCATGCTATCCATCTTTTACATTGTTTCTGTTCCTGGGCTTATACGGCCAGACCTTTCTTCTCCTGCATTTTGATTGAGAGCAGCTTGGAGCGCTGCGCTGTGCTACACATTGACATATCCGTATTTACGTGCGCTCCCTGTGACCAGCTAGTGTTCGGTTTGAAATTGCACGGCCACTTGCAGCTTCTTGTGTAAAATCACAGCTAGATTTGAAATACAAATCACTTCATATTAGCCTTGGTAGTTTGTATATATTGTTTAAGCAGAGAGATAAGCACTCTCATTTGTTGTTTTGTACAATATTTTTCTAAGACTGTAGTTCCCGGAAAGCACAGGAACTACATTTCCCAGAGTAACATTGCCTTCTAATTGAAACGTCAGACGATTTAGCGGGGCGCCTCAGTGGCAAGCTGGTCTTCGCCGGTCTGCGCGCGACCTTAGCGACCTGATGTGGAGCTCTCTGCTGGCGGTGCAATCTAACATAAGTGCTTGGATTTTACCTCTCTCCATTCTCCACTAACACATCTCTACTTTTGCACATAGCTTTGGGGGAGGGTTATGCAAAAGACGCTCCAGCCGACCACTGGAAGACTTTTATGCAGTTTACTGGCGACTATGGGTGTTTTGTAAGCCACTGTCAGCCTGCTGTTGCTCTCTTGCACTGTCAGAATTTTTTGTGACCTCCCTCAACTTTGGAGAACGGCAGCACTATGGGACAAGCTATCGAAACAGATCTCCTGCTGGCGGCCCAAAAAGCAGCGCGCATGTCCATTGTCCATTGTCCTGCCTCTCTAATGACCCGAGTCCTATGATCTGTATGAGTAAGGACATGGGTGTCTTCACTCTAGAAACTCAACTAAGTACTCAGAAAAAGAAATCCCCAGCAGTCCTACTAGAAGGAACTGTACAAACAACCACTCTAGAAAGCTTCCCGTTAGAACCTGATATGCACGGGACAAAGATGCTATTAATGGTGTATCTGACAGTATAACAGTGGCAAAAGCACTCCCTTACATGGACAAGCATGAAGAAAGACACCACCAGAACGCCCTACCTCAACAAAAGGAATGAAATAGATAGAATGCACCTCTGGGAGCCCACCCAAGAAAAGCAGGCTCTAACAGGCCTGCCTGCAGACATGAAGCAGTCTGTAGGCATTAAAATGCTCCTCTTAAATACTAGATTGTGTAATACTCACGCAATCTATATCCATGATTACATATTACACCATGACTTGGATATCTTTTGCTTTACAGAAACTTGGTTCACCGAGGCCAGTGGCCCCCTGATAAGGACATGTCCACCCCTAAAGTTACCGTTATCTCCTGCAAAAAACGTTACATGGGGGCGGTGGGGTCACCATTATATTTTTTAAAAAAAGTAAATTCAACCAGTGCAGGCAATGAGAGATCCTGCACCTAAAACTCACTTTTACACACTTCAGTTGCCTGAACCTCATCCAAACATACCATCCTCCCATTGACATGGTTAATTTTAATGAAGATATTGGACAAATCCTAAAAGCTACGAATAGTCCTAATTGTTCCACACTATTCTTAGGAGACTTGAACCGGTGGCATAATAACATCAAAGACAAGGAAGCCATGGCCCTGGAAAAGTCCTAGATGATATTGGATATCCGGTCCATAACAATGACCCTACCACTGATAAAGCAAACACACTAGACTGGGTCACATCTAGAAATCTTAATCTCACAATTGAAAATACTATCCCCTGTATCTGGTCTGATCATTACAAAACCAACTTTACCATCCAGCTTCAGAACATTCCAAGAAGACAGATTAACATCCCTAAATATGTAACCAGTCACAACCTTAATAAAGTTACAGCCTGTGATCTTCAGAGCTGCCTGTTAGGAAAGATTTCATATTGTAGGTAATTTTCCTTCCATGTGGGAACCCCCAAACTTTTTGCTGTTGTTTTACACCCTGATCTAGACTTTGCCAGAGAAGCGCAGCCTTCCGCCGCACTCCTCTGGGCTTTCGCTCCATTCTTATGGGGAAACGGACCTGCCCTTAAGACAGTCAGTACCGGGAAACGTTGTTTTCCGTAGATCTTTACTCATGTTGCAGCTTTCACGCAACATGGCACAAGAGGGCAATGTAAGCTAAGCACTCTTGGGTCTCTAGTCATTCTGCAGGCCCTAGAAACTCTCAATGGATTTATAACGAACTGTGCAAGTATGTCACGGATGGGACTGGTGGCAGCGATCGTTTCTTTGTGTTTTGAACTCCCTTTTGCCCTGTTATCCGCGCTTCTCGCGTTTGGCCAAAATGGGTGGCCTGGCTTCCAAAATGGCCAGACCAAGAGGTTATTTGTCCTGTCCGCTGACCGTCTTGCCCCTTCACCTTCCCCAGGTCGAGCCGACCCGGGGCCATCCTTATTTGGGCATGTATTTTCCCACGAAACACAGATGATTTCGCAGGCTTCTACAGGCCTGGTGTGAGCCTCCAGGATGTGGGCTGGGATGTCTGGTCCCAATACACATCCTAGGTGCCAGAGAATCTAGAATGTCTTGAATGCCTGGGACCACCGTGGTCCGTGATAGGTCCACATATGGTGTGAGTGTTTTGTGAGCAGATCTCCCATTGGGTCCTCTCCGTTTTGGCGCGAAGGGAACTCTGGATAAGAGGAGGCTGGAAACACCACTACCATGTCGATCTCCTGAGTTCTCACGAACGAAGGATAAAGGAGCCAAGTATACTGAAACTAAGAAGCTGAGTCGATTAATCGCTGGTGACCCGCTGAAGGTTTGGCACCCTGCACTGCTGTCGTCCTGTGTGACCCCTCTGCCTCTGATCGTACGAGAAGGCCTGTACTGGTGCTTCGACCCTTTAGAATAGTGGGAACAACTATTCTCGGCATCTTCACCAACTCCTGTACGTAAGCCTTCGAAAGCGTCCCTGGACCATCCAGCGGACTGACCAGCCTACACAGGAACCTTGCTCTGTTACCGCCGTCTGGCTGCTGCTGAAATCCAAGCCCTCGACACTCTCACACGATTCGTACACTTGGCGTTCCCAGGTCTGAAGTGAGACGTGTACATTGGGTCTGGAATACCAGCGGCTGCCGAGTTGCCCTGCTGTGGTAACAAACTGTGCGTGTTCGCTGCATTTGGGACACCCTCGACCCTGACTTCTGCTGCCCGCGGAATTTACACGGCGCCGAGACCTCCCTTTGAACGCATCTGAACCTGCCAGCGAAGAAACTAACCTGGAGAAGCCTGGGTCTGCCTGCATCGGGGACTGGTGAGTAGTCAATACCCTGAACCGGTCTCCCTCCTGCAGGAGCCTGTGGCTTTTCCCCGCTGTTGACAAACAGCACCCCTTTCTCCGTACTCGCGCCCTGCTTCTGCCCACAAGTGGAGGTCGCGCTTGAGTAGCGGAGGTCTGTTCGCCATTGTTTGTTCACCTCTCTGAACTGCCTGATTTCTCCAAAGAGACACTCCTTGGCCCGTTGGCACCCGCGTGTGCAGGTACTTTTGAGCACAAGGCTCCACTCTTCGTAGGGCTCAGACTTCCTCCTAGTTAGGTGGTCTCTGAAGTCGAACTGGGCCTAATGATTACTTGCACTCGCTGTTTTCCTCCCCATCTAGGTGGTCTGCATATTTCGTGCTTCTAACTCGTTAGACACCTCGGACTTGTATATAAATTGTATTGATTGTGATGTGTTGGTTTACTTGAGTTTTACCGTGATTCTTTACTATGGTCGATGTTACAAAGGCCTTGTAATAAATGTGTCTATAGTTTTAATATAACACCTGTCTGGAGTAATTTGTAAGTGTCCTTGCTTTGTGTGCTCATTGCAGGCTTTCAGTCACCCTCACCCCTCTTGAGACCTAGTCTTGACCGCCGCCATCGCTACCCTGATTGGTCTGGCTTGTCCAGAGGTTACCCTGTTCCAAGAAACTAGGCTGGCCTTCTGAACCTCTGCCCCTCCAGGGCAGAGTTCAGAAATCCATCTTAACACTGCCTTAACAACATTATGTGTTCCACGGCATGCATAGACTCACCGGAGGGGCTGGTTGAAACATATAATAGCGAAATGATGACCATGTTAAATAACCTAGGACATCTGAAAAGAAAACTGGTCAGGGAAATGCTGACCACAAAAGGTGGTTCACTGTAGAGCTCATAAATCTAAAAAAAGAAAAAGGACACGCAGAACGTCACTGGGGAAAAATCTGACGGCCCCAAATAAAGCATCTGGAAGACCTTGGAACGCTCATGCAAACTTGCCACATTGAACAAAAATAAATAATGTTTCAATTAGCAAATAAATAAGGCCAGAAATTGCAGAAATTGTTTCAAATCCTAAAACACTTGGAAAACCCCAAAACACTCTCCCTGTCCATCTCTCCAAAAGATCCGGACTGCACTGATGTACAACAGGCCTTGGCAGACAAACTCACCCTGGACCACAATAAAATCAAGGAAGAACTGCAAACAAATCCATTATATGCGTCAGATAATCCTACATCCCTCGTCTCAGTGGCCAACATCAAAAGAGCGATCAACAGTGATCAAGCCAAATTACTCTTCAATCCAATTACCAACTTGGACATGGAAGCTACCTTTGCCAAATGCACCCCACATTGTGCCCTGAAAACATTATTTCAGCCAAGATTATTTTGAAAGATATTGCTATCGTCACCCTGTTCTTGACTATATTTGAAACGCAACCTTCTCTTCTGACCACATCCCAGACATTATCAAAGTGATCACCATCACCCCACTGCTGAAGAATGCAGGATTGGACCCAAAGCATGCAATAAATCTGAGATCTATTACAAACTCCTACTTTCTACTAAAGGTCTTAGATAAAGTAGCAACATCACAACTTCAGGGTTAAATTGAGACAACTACCAAACTACATATAAGGCAATCAGGCTTTAGATCAGAACACAGTACAGACACTGCCTTATTAGACCTCCAGACATACATGTTCAAACTTATGGATAGAGGGAAAACAGGAGTACTGGTCCTGTTAGATCTGTCAGCTGTGTTTGATTTACTCAATCACAAATGCTTGCTAAACACTCTGATTGATTTAGGGATCTGCTCTCCGAAATCAACCAAATGGATCTAATCCTTTCTATCTGATAGGAAGCCAACAGTCTGCTGGGTCACACCTCCACAAAACCAGCTCCAATTCTATGTAGGGTGCCACAGGGAGCATGCATATCTCTGTTCTTTTCAATCTATACATCTGACCACTCTGGAGTCTTCTTGAGAGGTTGGGAGTCCCGGGTTCAGTTTAAATCTCTCTCCCTCCTCCACAAATGCCAACATGGAAAAACGTCATTATACCTGAAATCCTACCTGCCCAGATACGAGCCCAGTAGAAATCTATGATCATCCATTATGGCAATGGTTGGTCGCCTGAGGACAAAACGCTTGTAATGGTTTAGGCAAATATTTCCCCAATCTAGCTGCCCAACTATGGAATTCCCTCCCTCTGAATATTCAACAAGAACCTAATTTAAAGCTCTTCAGGAAATCCCTACAAACATATTTTTTCTGTTATACCTTTCTGCCCAGAAGTTCTAAATAGGTATCGCATTGGTCTCAGCCACTCTGTTCGTCCTACAGTGTAATTGTGCACCCAGATACCTGAGGGTTCCTGGCGCTATACAAATGAATAAATAAATGCCAGCTTGTCGTCTGCTCCATCTTCTCTACTTGTGCAAAGTTGAATATTCTTGCTGATTATGTTAAGCAGCAGTTGCTCAGGTCAGGTCTGCTTAACGGCACCCTTTTCATCCTCTTCTGAGGTATTTTCACTGGTTTCTGTACTTTGTCTGACTGATATCCCTCCTTCTCATGTTGATTAATTTCCCAAGATTGATTTAATATTTGCCTTAAATTCCCCTGACAGGTTGACTTTACGGGTTCATGCCATCCTGATTGTCTCGGCTTTCCTCTGCTGTGTTTTTAGGATTGTTTTACATCTCTTGATACAGATTTAATTCCTTTAACAATGGCCCTTTACAGTCAGTATCTGTTTGAGAGTTTGCATCCTTCTTAGACATGGTTGTTTCTCCAGTCCTTTACTATGGTCTTTGTGGAGGCATACTAGCAGGGCTTCTGTCAACTTTCCAATAATATCAGCAACTTTGTGGAGAGCTAAAACTTAATTTTTCCTAAACTCATGGAGAGCCTGAATATCTTCTTTTAGTACCCTGAACATGTTGCCTACTCCTGCTGCCGAAGAGAAAGGATCCGGAGTGCCGACTTCCGGGTATCCATCAGAATTTAGATCAGCTATGGATACATCCATTACCTTTCGCGATTGAGAGACAAAATGATCCTGACTCGTATGACATAGCTGGTCTTTGGGAATAGGCCTTGTCGTCACTGCTGTACACTGCATTATTAGATTGACTAAGCTCCACTATGGAGTCCTCTGATGGGATTTCCGTAGGGGCTGATTGAACCGCTTCCACCATATGGTCCCTAATGATGTGCTTAAACCATGCGTTTGGAGCGGGCAGGGGCTGTGTGCTAGGCTCAGTTTGATTAGTGTCTTTACCACAACCATTCTGGGCCCCAGTTGGAGGAGCTTCCTTGCTTTCCCTTAGTCCACTATCTGCCTGTGCCCTTACTTTATCTGCCAGATTTGTCAGACATTTCTCAATATATAACCGATAAATGGATCACTCCAATGCTTCCAGAATAGAGTGGTCTGAGGGGTAAGCATGAACTGTCCCAGGCCTCTAAGGTGTTTCCTCCATTCTTCCTCTTAGATCCAGTACATCCGGAATTGAGCTTTCGGCTAGTTTATAAGGGACACCGTCCGGTGCTAAAACTTTTGATTGGTTGACTCTATTTAAGACACTTGAGACATATAATGCTGTTTCTACTGTCTCCTCTGAATTGGGGAAGTTTTCAATTTGAGAGACGCTCACATTTATCCTGTTCTCTCAACCTGCCCTCTTATGGCTGTCACTCCAGATGGGGACGTCAGGGTCATGGCTGGTGCAATGCTTGACTGGTTAATAGAAACTCTAAATTTGAGACTGTGGGTCTGGGATATTAAATGTAATTTCCATTCCAGCGCCCCTGTTTGATTTGAAGGGTGAGTTCACCAGGAGGAGTGCCATGACTGAATGCAGGATTCTGTTGAAGGTATTCTGGGCCTGTCTTGTGAAGGGCACGGTGAGTTCAGTGCGCTTTAACAAATGCAAAAATAAATAAATAAACACATAAATAAATGTACATGGCTTTGAAAGCATCCCATCGTCAGACCGGGAGCCAGTGGAGGACATGTAGAGCATGGGTGATGTGTTCTCTGGGTCCGAGGGCAATGAGAAGCCTAGCTGCAGAGTTCTGTACCTTTTGGCGCTTTTTGAGTTGATAAGCAGAGGCACCCAGGTAGAGGGAATTGGCATAGTCTAGGCGGGAGAGTAGGAGAGTAAGTTAAGATGAGTCTGAGAATGCAGAGGTGTAGGTAGCAGGATTTGAAGTCAGTGCTAATGTGGTCTGAGAGTGTGAGGTCAGTGACAAAGCTTTGAAGATAAAACCTTCCTTTATCGAACTTTGCACACAAGGTGCCTCAAAGTAACTGTGTTAGCTCAGCCTCAAAAATCGCAGTGTCGATGGAGCCCTGCTGTTGCACATGTGTTCAGAGGAGGCCAAGCATTGTTAGGCTTCAAAGGCTTCTTTTGTCTTTCATGAAATTCTTGAAATAAAGTGATGTTGAATTTTCGAAATCCTGTCTTTTGTTGTGTTCTCCCAAATGCAGCTTTCATCTTTGCACTTTAAACTTAGTTATAGTGTTCCACTTCCTTCTTGCTATTGGTAAGAGATTTTGTCGTTTTTGTTGCATACCTCCTTCTCTGTTTTAATCTAAAAAAGGAAAACTCTGCTTTCTATGAGTTTTATTTGTTTATCTCATATTCGATGTTTGCACTCTTCTGTCAAAGCGTAGGATTCTCTTTATCCAATTTTCTTTTGCTCATTGAGGCTACCTCTATTTTCCCCTTCTTCTTCTTCTCGGCCAGGACTCCAATGAATGGGCCCACTCCTGTAGGCTTTTAGGCATCGCCACACTGTTAGAATTTTCTATGGTGCTAGGCTGTCTTCCGACATGGCGCCAATGTCTTCTTTCACTCTCGCTATTGTTTTCTTATAATTCAGTAGCAGCCAGTTTAACTTCCACAACCAGGGACTTTATCAGGCATGGTCAGACATTTGCATGTTGCCATTTTCAGTGTGGACTATCGTTGACATTGTCCTTCCATCTGTTATGAGAATGCCTATGCTTGAACATGGCTCGGCGAAGCAAAGTTATCGGGCAGTTTCTCAAAAACTGGCAAAAACTGCCAAAATAATTCCTTAATTTCAATTCCTATGTACATTCTTACCAAAAAAATAGAGTATCTTACAACCAACACAAATTCAGAGGGATAGATCAGATTTGTCAAAGGGGTGAAGTGCTGGTCCTATACAAAGGTCAACTACGTGCCCAGAAGAAGCAAACAGGTTAAATCATAAATGTTAAAATACACGATATTGCATTCATGAATTAAAAGTGACCAGTCGAGTGCCTGTGAACAACACATCTAAACTGCATCTACATGAATGTTTCAACCCCGTAGTCTTTAATTTTTGGGGTCATCCCTCCTGAAAAAAATCATTATAAATCAGTTATCATTAAACAGACCTTCCAGGATTTTGCGGCATGAAATGGCAAATTTTGCGGCATGAAATGGCAAATTTTGCGGCACAAACCTTTATTTATTGCGGCATTTTTGCGGGACATTTTGTATTAACTGGAGGGTGTAAGATTGCCACATTGCAGGAAATAGGTAGAGTGCAAGGCTAGAAGAGAGCCAGGGTATCATTATTATGTGTCTTTTGTATTAATTTAATAGGAAGAGTCCCAGATGTCTCTGGCTTGGCAGAACAGCGTTTGATTTGGCTACATTTCTGGTTTAATGTTCATGCCTATTTAATAGTATTAACTAAATTGATCATTATCAATTGTAATGCTGAAAATATTCCCCTTCTATGTTCTCCAATCCCCCAAACACCCACAAACATCTCACCAACTCTCCATCATAACTTACATTCCTTAACCTCTCACTCTGTCATACAAATACTCACGTGCTATGTCACACTGTCAAGTCACAATCTGCACTGCCCAGCCCCTGCCACACTCCAAATCATACTCCCAACTCACACCTTACACTCTACAATTCCTCCCTCAATATACAGTCCTTCATTCTTTTATGCTGCTTCTGCATCTTGCATCTTTTCTCCCATTCTATCACATTCTTCCCTCATCCTTTTTCCCAATCTGCAGCTCACTGCCTCTTTCTGGCCAACCGCTTCCTCTACTTTCTGTACCTCTGCTCGCTCTCAGATTTCTGGCCCACCGCATCACTGCTTCCTCTGCTCTCTTGTGCAGCACTTCCTCCTCTGACCCACTGCTCTTCCTCTGCTTTCTTGCCCATCACTTCACATCTCACCCATCACTCTCCCTCTCTCTCATAGTGTAACCATTTTTATTATTTTTTTTTAAATGTAGATTTTGTCCCAGTTCCTCAAATGAGGGGGCATTTAAAAAAAGAACGGAGGATATGCTATTTTTAGACAACCCATTTTTGGAAATGAGCAGGTCACCTTATTCTCAAAGGTGACCGGCGCATTTCCACAGGCTTGAGCTGTAGCGCAAATTGTGCGCTGGCAGCTGCCTTGAATGGTGTTCTGGGTTGTTTGAACGAAGTGTAATTATTTGTGGCGGAATTGACCGTAGTCAATTTTGATGCAAATTGATTTGCACTTCAGCCAAACAACCCAAAATGTACCTTTCACCACCACCCGACCCCCTCCCCTACTTAACCGCTTGGTCGCTGCAGCTTCCCCTGCAACCCTGCGGTGCCAGATCCGTCCCTCTAACGCGGGTCGGATCCGTCCCTCTAACGCGGGTCGGATCCGACTCTGCAGGGTCCTTTTTTCGTTATTTTCCTTTTTTTTCTGTCCCCGCCTCCAATTTTGAGGAAAAAGGGGAAAACACTTCTGCAACCACCCTAGACCAAAAATACTAAACAAGGGGAGCGGGTGACACCCCCGCAACACATGTTCAGTATTTATAAAAATCGATCGAATAGAACTGCACGTAATTGGTCAAATTGTAACATTCGATAGATTTTTGTCATCAAAATGGGGAGTACTTTGAATAGAATCGCTCTCCCGACAGTGTTCTGCAAGCTCCCAGCGCCTTTCACAGGGACAGGCACTCTAGGTGCCTGCCGCTGTAAAATGTGACCCAAAAAATGCATTTTTATCCTGTTTGAGGAACAGAAATGCAAGCGACTCAGCAGCGGTTCATACCTTAAAAGAAATGCATGACAGGGTCAGGAAAGACCCTGTCATGCAGTGGCAGCCCCACATCCCGTGCGCGTAGGGTTGCCTACAATTTCTGCACATTTAAAAGTGCATCTTGCTTGGAAATGCGGGATGTGCTTTTAAATTGACAGAAACGCCACTTTATTTGATCAAGGAGGTGAAAAAGGCCATCTGAATGGGCGCGCATATAAAATGTGCCCATTCATGTGTCCCTTGTGGATTGGGCTGCAATTTTTGGGGCGCAAGTGATTTCATTTCTTGTGTAAATAAAAACAAAAAAAAAAAGTTGAGCACCTGGCACCCTGAGGATTCTTTTTTTCAAAACAGTAATTTTTGCAGATTACTTAAAAAAAAAAAAAAAAAAAAACATTTTTTTTTTTTTAAAAGATGCTGTTTTTGCACAATACGGCCATTTTTGCGGCATTTTGCGCAAAACGGCCGTTTTCGCGGCATTTTGCGGGATCGCAAAATCGCAATAAGCTGGAGGGTCTGATTAAAGGTACATGTCATTAATTGTTCGATCATGATTTTAATCATTAAGTCACTCATGCAAATGTCACTGAACATATCTTTGCTGTGCTGGTCATTGATGTGTTATGTTGTGGTTAACACCTATTCCATTGAAATGTATGGGATGGGAATCTCCATCCCAAATTACCGTTGTTTGAGGTCAAGGTCAGAGAACTCATCTGTCATGGATTCCACAATTCCTCCGTGGGCCGCAGGTAGAAATCGTAATTAAATCGTTGTTTACTGTTGCATCTAGAGTCTGCAGCTCGAACAGGCACCCATTTCCCCGTATTCTGTGTGTAGTGTATGGATGCGCTGTGTTCTCCTTGCATCACAAAGGTAACCTGCACTTTTCGGGCCCGATACGTGGAATTATATGTGCAGGAATTAGGGAACTTGCACGCCACGCTGCGTGCAAAATCCTGTTTGTCGATTAATGGAATCGAATGTGCAGGATTTGCGTGGCTCGACACGTCTTTGTGAACCGGCGATCGCCTTTTTATGAGACACCATGCACAGCGTGGGCGCGGCTTGCACAGAGGGCTGGGAAGGGAGCAGAACACAGAAAATGGGAAAAAACATGCGAAAAAGTGGTTGTTCCGAGGGACGGACCGCAGGCAGTCCCCCACATGCCCTCAATTGCACCAAACAACATGTATTCATGGAACCACCCATGCAGCCTCTTGGCATAGAAATGGGCTTGCAAATCCCTCGATCTCTATGCCACCCAAAGTCAGGAATAAAGACACTTACGCATAGGAATGGCAGCGCGGAGGTGGGTTTGCATGTCAGATTTAGGGGTGCGTGTACGTATCCGGGGTTCCGATCTAACTTAGGGGTATGTGTACGCAGTGTAGCGGGGTGTAGGAATGATTTACAGGAGTTCACACACAGATTTTCAAAGTTTAACACAAATTACAAATGTTCATATACATGTTGTCGGGGTGCCGGCAACAGTTACGGGGGACCCTGCACAGGGTGCCCGAGATGTAGGCCTGCTTGCGGGGGACCCCACGCACTGTTGTAAGGGTGCATGTATTTGAGCCGGTAGAGCACGCAAAGGAAACTGTTCGGGTTGTTTATGCTTTGTGTGGGGGCTTGTGGAGGTGTTCTGGGCATGACTTGCCAATACGGTTACTTTGCGCAGTACATTGCATGGATACCCGGCATGCATTTTTTGTTCTACGCGCAGGCATGCGCAGTGTCGTTTTCGACGTGCAGCAATTAAGGGAGAAATGCACGGTTTTCTATTAATCGGCCCCTTCGGGGCTGCTGTGCGGCAGCACGCAAAAGCTGCTCTGGCCAGCAATGTTGCACTCATTATTGCATGTAGTGGGCACCACACACTAATGTATTACAGGCTCTCAGCACACCCAGAGGCGCTATGAGCACATTTCTCAAGGACGAGTCATTAAAGGACCCATCATTATGAAATGTTAGCAAACACGTATTTTCATACCTGTTTGGGAGCTTTAACTGCAAGTGTAACCACAGCTGTTCAAACTGCTGCGTTTGCACTGAAAGAACAATGCATTTCAGAGTCAAAAATAACCCTTTAATGCTTTCTGCATTTCCCTGCACCTTTTCTCTTCAGGTGCAGGGGAATGTGTCTCATTTCTGCACATTTCCTGGGGCCTTTCGTGGGTAAAGAATTTTGGGGTGCCCATTGCATGTGCAGAAATGCCCCTTTTTGTGCCAAAGGGCATCTGAGTGTGCGCATCTTTGAGACTAGGTCACAGGTGTTTTGGGCACAAGCGATGAGATGTGCAAGCGCATCTCATCACTTGTGCCAAAAAAGTTGTGAGAATCTGCACCACAGTCTCTAGTTGTTGGATTTTGTATCTCCGCTCGTCATGCAGCCCCCAAAGAAATAATGAACTCTGCACATCTCTGTCACTGTCAGCTGCGATTGAGCTTCTATTAACTTTAATATGATCATATCCTTATCACATAATATATGATAATATCACTATTGCGATTGAACACACAGTTAACATCTCCACCCAGAGACACCACTAAAATACCATGGCATATTTATTCTTAGGAATTCAGAAGCAGCTTACAAAAGAAGTTACATCATGTGATATGCAAGACAGAAGGATGCCTGGACAGGTGGTGCAAACTCAATCTGAATATTTGCGCAAGCACCTTAACTTTCCCACATTCTAAATAACGTTTTTGAGATAGGTACCATTGCTTGCTAATAGTATTGGGGCTAAGCTACAACATGTCTAGTGGTACCCCAAGTCCAAGTCAACACTCTCGGACGAGAAGACTGCAAAGGATGAAGGAGGCTTTGGATTTCCGTGTATTAGAGAGTATCTCCAGCCTTTCCCCTAGTCTTTCCCCCTAGTCTCGGGCGGATAGCCCAGGGGCAACATGCTCGTCTTGGTAGCAAGATGACACGGAGCACCACAGGTTTGATCCCCGGGTCCGCGCTTAGAAACTTCTGGGTATTAAGCGCGTTATAAATCACCTATCATATCATATCATATATCAGTTCATGGTGAAGGATGATAGGGTCCAGCTGGAGAAAGCGATCCAAGCTATGGTCTACCAAGTTTGGAAAGCCTCCACCCAACCAACACAAATATACTGACCACGTCAAGAGGCACAATCAGTCTATTCAAATAAATGCAGATTACCCATGACCTATGTCTAATTTCCCTGTTCCAGATAATCCAGCATTTAAGACCTACAATGGAAAAGAATGGTCAGAGCGTTGGATCTCAAAGGGCATCACAGTTTACACCAAATCGTCAAGCAAAGAAGGTCATTGGATGTAAATGTCTCTAATGACTTTGATACACCACTGTCAGAGATATCTAGGTCTGCGAACAGGTTTAGAAATAGTAATGAACACAAGAGAGTTCAACCAAACAGAATCACTGCGCCTCCAACCATTACTATATCCTTATGGGTCTGGAAAGGGGGAAGGTATCCCGGATGTAGAAAGGCATCCGTCTCAAAATGAGCACATCTGCCCTAAATTTAAAAGAGTGTGGGAATTCGAAGTAGGAATACGAGAAACCGAACATGAATGGGTTTAAATCTTGGCAGACTCCCAATGAATCTGTCCCAACCTCCAAACATGTCCAATGAGCCATGAATACTATTGAGGCAGTACTGGTCACCCCCAAAAATAAACACTAACTGAAACCGACTGCAGATAAAAACTGATGGAAGTGTGGTCGTCCAGATGCAAACTGAACCCAGGTGTGTGAAGAGCCGAGGAAATGGCGGGATGCGATTGCGGAAAAAATGACATTAACACACAGGTTGGACATCGATCTTTAAAAAATAATTACAATTCTGAACCATCTCTCAAAGGCCAAAAATCTGGACAAATTCAACAATGTGCATCCAAAGTGGCATGACAGTGGCAACGGAAATACCCTCCTAGAACTGGAACAATAACAATGCACAGAATGCTGACACATGGGGAACAGAATGTCCGCACACGCCTGATTGGAAAGACCCTCGCATCGACCACGTGGCCAAGAAGAACTCTCCGTGACCTCAGCAGGCAGTCCTTTGAGGAAGTGTTTGCTTCATAAGCCAGGCTTGGCTCTCTGATGCTGGTGAACTATAAGGAAAGAAACACATTGCAACTGACTATTCTCGTGTCAGAAATGAACCGCTCTGCTGTGTTTCAGCACATGATAAGGACAAGGTCACAAGAGGGTTTAGAATTGCTTTATTACACTGTTCTCTCTGAGGGTTGCCTAGCGTGGCTCACTATCTGTACCCACCAATGCTTGGCTGAGATCATTGGCTAATGAATGTTTATAAAAGCTTGGATTTCAAATCTCACGGCCATGTTCCATGTATATCTTGAAAAGTCCCCAGTCCCTGTTTCTCTTTCCTAATAATTACTTCTCCTTTTGTTATTGCAAACTGCTCATATGCAACTAGGTGTCGGCCCTTCTCACAGAAAAAAAGAGTGGAACTGTGTTTTGATAATTATCCAGAGTGGGGGAAGTACGTCGGGTACACGTGGCATTTTCGACAGCATTTTAGCTTTGTGACGTGGCTTCCTTTTCAGCTGGAGATTTACAATACGAATAATGGAACAACGTCTCGTTTTACAAGATTCACACTCTGTGATTTGTAATCCCCTGTAAAAACGCACAGCGGAAAAGCACGGAGAACTCTGTTTGCACACATGTAGGTTTTCATTTGCCAGAGAGGGCTGCTCGTGAATGCCCGTATTAGCACAGTGAGCCCGGAATTCGGACGCATCTCACACGATGAAGCCGATGACTTCGGCAAGTTTAATGGGGATGGAACATGCAAAGGCACGGATTGCTACAGCAGACTGTCTTCTAGGCACAGCCTTCTTCTATTGTCCTGTTCTGGCAGGAAGTGACGTCTAACGTGATGCCCGATCCACACTCACCCATCACTTTTCCCAACACCCTGCCGCTGACTCCTATTGCACCGCTGCCAGGGGAGTTGCTAGGTCTGGAAAAGACCTGGGGCTACGCTAATGTCAGAAATGTTGGGACTGGGGGCTAGCTAGCCTTTTGGTTGTAGCTCCTGAGATTCTATCCGGGGCTACAACCAAAAGACCAGGGGCTATAGCCCCCTTAGCCCCCCCCTAGCAACGCCTCTGCCCGATGCCCTTTCGACCAGATCTTCACTCAACCCACCTACGCTCTCTTATGGACGCTTTCTCTTCCAATGGCCCAACCGAACTCACCCCCAACTCGTTTCCTCATCATAGACGTAGTTCCTGACCCTTCCCCACCTACTAATACCAAGCACAGCCAATCAATCTCCGACCCTTTTGATCCCAACTAGATTTACCTATGCCACACGAGCTCAGTCATAAAAAATGCATTAAGATGAGGTTAATTAAGAGACCTCTAGCAATCAAATGCAATCCAGCAATGCACGAATATTATGAAATCAAATTGCCATCTGAGATCTTAATGATATAATGCCAGTAATCAGCACAAACTGTTGACAGCAATTTCCCACTTTGCTTTGATTGATTGATTGATAAAGGGTTGCATGTCTATTGATCCCCAGAAAAGAATGAATACAGCAAAAGGTGACATCAACTTATCCTTATTAGAAAGTCCTCGACATTGTTACAGATTTATGGCAATGTGCTGACTGGTCGCCACATGGTGGATGCGCGTTGCAGTAGTTCGACATGCTTTGTAAAAACGAAAAATGCGGGTTTCCCTTCAGCTGAAAATTCCACCCATCATCCCCTTTGATTAACCCTCTTCAGAGGGTCTGCACCTAAACAACCAGCTCCAGGCGCATGTTGAGCAATTTAAACCTGGCACCTTTTTTGATGATCACCATCTGATGTTGATCAGGTTGCTGTCTATGAGTAGACCCACTACCAATTAAAGATATAAATGAGGGGCAAACAACTACAGAATATACCTCTTGTGGCACCGGACCACACGACCAAGAATGTAAACAAGGAGGTCAAGAACACCTTCAACTGAGAGTGATAACCTACAAAAAAAAGGATCTGGTTGAAGATATTTCCAAAAGCCTGTGAATTTGGTTTGTTGTAGATGGAAGACTTTTCCACAACAAAGGAGCTTGGACACTGAAATCCTGTGTTCCTAAACTGATTTATTTGAAATTGGGCACGACAAAAAATGTGCTGCAAAAGATTGGAGGGATCCTAATGGGACTGCATCTCTCAAGTTTGCAGGCCAGGTATTCAGTGCTTGACTGCACAAGGCTTTAAAGACTAGATAAGCAATCACAAAATCCATCCTGGCCCAGCAGTCAATGGAAGGAGCTTCGTAACAGTGAGATGCGACCCCATCTCCAGGCACCACAAAAGATGTGATACAAAGATGTGGACTGCATGCATGTTCTGCTACCTAAATGTAGTTTATCAGTTAGACTGGAACCCCATACAATAGACTGTTAGAGTAATCCAATCATTCATTTATCAGGGTCACTACAACAAGAGCCATGACATCTGAAGTGATGAAGGTTAGGATCCCACTCAGTCCGAGGAGCTCGGAGAACAGCACTCTCGCAGTCACATGTCTTAGTAAAGCCATAACCCGATCACTGTCCAACCAGCAGCCAACATTTTTACCTTGGATTTTAATTTGGCCATCTGTGCAAACATCGAGGGGAGAGAGTCACAACTAAGGACTTCCAAGAGCTTTTGAGGAGTACCCAAAAGAAGACCTCTGTCTTCAAAGCAGTAAGCCGTATGAAATTAGCCTTCGTGGATTGATTAAATGTCTGCAGGCAGTCAGTCATCACCTCCGTCTAATTGCTGGGCCCAGCCAGAGAGATGTTAAGTTGGATGTCATCAACATGAGAGAGACACCTCAGTTTGAACAGGTAAATCTGATGAAAGAGAGTGACAATAGATGTTGAATAATATAGGAAGGACCCCACAAATAGTGAAATGCCCAGTTGCAGAGAGACTGGCCTAATGTAAGTGCTAACCATCACCCATCCAGAAAAGAATAAAACCACTGAAGTGCTCGTGATGAAAATTCCTGGAACTTGCCACAACTGTGAAAGCAAATGTTAAAGTCCACGGTGATGAGAGCTGCAGTGTGGTCAAGCCGTACAAGGAAGGTATGAACTGCAGCAACTTCCTTCAGTAGAATATATAACCTCCTACTTCAATTAGAGCAGACTCAGTTCCATGCTTGGATCTAAAACCACATTGAATAGGACTCAGAAGTTCACGCAATCGCTACAGGAGATCTAAACATAATGTAAATGGAATCAAAATATGCTTCATCTGAACAAAACGTTAAGTTTCCTTGCCTATCTAGTCCCTCCCCCCCCAAAGAATATGAACACCAGGGACATAGCTAGCCACAGCCCAAGATGGCCACCTTCCTCTTGGGCTGAGGCTTAACTCTCAATGTTGTGGCTTTTCTCAATGTCCCGGAGCACTACTTGGCATTTGAGGAATCGGTATATAGATGGACCAACCAATTTGGCTGATTGCTTTTCCATGCTCAAGGTCTAGCAGCAAAGGAAAAGGGTCCCACTGAAGTGTCATCATGCAGTGCATGACGATATCTCAGGAGAAGACTGTGAGACGGCCGCATCAGACAGATGGAGGGTGGTGAGAAGTAGCATTAGCTTCAGGAGAACCAATGAGATCCACAATTTAACCAGGGCTTTAGGGACCCTGGTAGAAGCCCAGCAGGAGATTGTGGTGCTGTCATATACATTGGGTGATGTGTCCTGTCTCTTGTAGCCTTGCCCCAGTCTGTGCCGATCTGGTATTGTACTCAGGGTGCAGATGCCAATCCACTTCTTACAGATTCATGGTAAGTCTCATACCCACTTGGATGTTAAATATTTAGGCAACCTGAGTGCCCTCTGTTATTCTGCACTTCTTGCATGGAGCAAACCAGTAGGTTGCTCAACGTGGCCGACGACAGATGAACAGCGGGTGGTGCAGAAAGTTTTTGGCGTGATGGATCCTCTTCTGTGGAGAAGAATCACCTGTCTGAGGATTGTATCGATGAACTTGAATATAAAGTGGTAGTATGCGCACTGAAAAAGGCCTTCGGTGCTTTCCACGAGAATATGAAACTCAAACTCATTATGATCCCCATTGAGAAAACAGTGCATTCAATGGAAAGCAACATGGAGGAAGTAGGAGCGTGGTTTTGACACTGGAAATCTCACTGGGTAACGGTGACCAGAGGCTACAGTGGGACAAGGATCCTCAATGTTATGTATAGCAGTAATTGAATATGATTGTACATGGTATTGTGTATAGTTGTAAGTCACCATGGTTCCCTTATAGAACTGTTGGGGCAGTTAGAATGTTCAGTAGTTGTTGATGAGAGTGAGAACAGTTGGAAGCTGGCAGTGAGTAAACGAGGACTGTCCCACTCCCAACTGGGGGACTCACTAAATGTGCATAACTAAATCAAGTATTAAGTGAACACACAGAAGTCCCAGCCACCATAATAAAATCATCATCATCAAAAAAAAAATACAGGATTGGACAAATATCAATGAGGACAAACAGGACGCGGCTCTGCTGCACAGAAGAGCTTTGGGGGAGCAGCAGGGCCACTGACAACATTCAACCGAATGCCGGTTGATGGAGGGGACACACCTCACTGCGGCAATGGTTGTGCACTCTGCTACACAACTGGTGAGGACTGCAGTGACACACACACAAGGGCCATCAGCGAGGTACTCGATTGTCACTACCGCCTACATTGTAGTACGGTGGGCTGGCGGAGGCTGCCATTGAGAACAAGGATGCGCCAATTAGAGAAAGCCGCCTTCTAACGTGTAGGTTGCGGAAAGTCACTAGGCATCGAGCAACACCTTTCTCTGCCCACAGACATGTCTGCAGCACAGAATCTAGAATAGTGCAGAGGATTCCTGCATGAGCCTCAGGATCATGGAGCAGTTGCAGGTAATTACTCTGTCCCCTTTCAAAGGGAAGAGCCATAACTTTGCCAGTGATTCTGAACTGTGTGTCTGCAATACTGAATGGACACAAGCGTGGAAAAGATTTGATTTTACTAGCATTACTTTATTTTCCCGGAGCAACATGCGTAGTCTACTGCCTCAATTCCTAACCAACCCAGGAGCACCCATGGTTATGTGGGAGAAATCGAAGGAAGACTTCCAGGACTATGTGCTTGTCATACATGGGCATTCGTATAGCGCAGACTTGAGGAGCGCTCTGCACGCACAGTTTAGGGTTTGAAGTTAGAAGGATTTTGAAAATCGTACCGGAACTGCAACCCTCCCCCAGTGTGGAAATGGTTGCTGAACATAGTAGGAGTAAAACGCTCAATGCTTATGACACCACCATTCGAAAAAAACAATTTGAGAAAAAGCTGAGCATAATATTGGATAGATATTATTTTGGGACAACGGAACAAGGGAATAATGAGGCTATTAAGAACATCATCATAGCACTGAGAGAACTGGCAAACTGATGTAACTTTGTTCAGTCCTACAATGAGCGCCTGAGGGACCAGTTTATGCAGAAAGTTTTAGAGAACAAGATTCACGAGGACATATGGACTAAGGGAGATCCCACTTGAATATTGCCAAGAAAATGGAACACATGTTAGTGTGAATTAAGGAACCGGACATTAAAGATGCTCAAGGGGTAGAGAAGATATGTGTAGCAGTTGGTGATCGTAAGGAAGAAACTCAATCTTAAAACAACAAAGAGATAACAAGGGCACCAGAAAGAGGTTGTTCTCAAAAAAGGAATGGCGGGTAACAACAAGAGGCCCAATGGCACAAGAGCCAAAAAGTTCTTCAGGTCTGGTCCACGATCCACTTTGCCAACTCAGGCGTGTGCCACGAAATCTTTGCAGAATGTCTTAACGTTGGGAAGAAAGGACATGTAATGGTTGACAAGCTTCCACTTCTCAACATTGAAAAGTTAGTCAGCATGGCTCCTGGCACTAGGGTGTTCAGGATGCTCGATTTAGCATTAGTCTATCACCAGGTGTGTCTGCATCCTGATTTGAAGATTTACACCATATTTATCACACATGAGGGCACGTTCAGATTTAAGAGGTGTCGCAGTTTATTATACGGTCACACGGAAGTCAGGGATCTCCTTCATCTACAATGAATGTGGCGCACAATAAAAACACTTTTATTTCTATCACTCAGGTCATTTTTGATAAGGCCTCCAACCCGTCTCACACACAACCCCCAACAGATACCCGGTGCCACAAGGGACTAGGGACCAGGCCGGTGTGTATTAATAAGATATTTATTCATGTATTTATTAAAGTCAAATTAGAGTAAACAGATTACATCAGCCACCGATGATGTGGCAACACAAAGACAAAATATCCTTTTTTGGTAAATTACCAACACAGAGATGACACTTGAATATGCAGTTACAATAGCTACCTTTCACATCACCCCTGACTACAAGCAAAGAACAGTTCAAAGCACACAATGAAAATGACTACAAACAGGGTTATACTTTGGTCCCAGCAACCCTCACCCTCCAAACATCCACTAGGCTTGACTCTTTTGAATGGAAGGCAGTGGCAGGGAATGGGAACACAATGGAAAAATCGGATCTGGGATATGATTCACAGAAACAATATGACAGGAAGAAAGGTAAGGGGGAAATTTATTTTGCTGCACCTGACAATAACACACAGGGCTTTGGGATTATGGTCAGAACAGAATGGGAAAATTGGTTTAAATTATTTAGCACCACTGCTATGGGGAAGAATGGAAAGAAATGGAGAATTTCTTTTTTCTGTTCCTGACAGAAGCAAATAGGGCTTTAGGATTATGGTCAGACTAGAATGGTAAAATCGATTTTGGGATGTTTAGCACAATTGCAATGTGAGAAATAAAATGCAAATGGAAATGTGCTTTTAGCTCACAATGGGAACACAGGGACAATTTCGTTTTTGCACCTTACAATTATTTTTATTATTATTTACAATTATTATTTACAATTATTATTTACAATGGGAACACAAATAGAAACAATTTCGTTTTGCAGCTCACAATGTGAACACAGGGACAATTTAGTTTTGCACAGCACAATGGGAATGTACATAGAAACTGAGCTTTTTGAAATTAATTATTTTTCCAAATCTTTATGACTATACCGGCTCAAAACACACTGGGAAGAGATTGTTGGTTTCGTTTTCCACCAATACAGATCCCGTGAATGCAATGGGTGAATTAATTGATTTACTCCGATCAATTTGCTAAGGATCTACATAGGCAAACAGGGGATTTTTCAATGGGACAATACTAAAACAATACTTGAAAAATATAGGGCATATACAATCTATACCAGCTCAAGCACCCAATCAAGCTCAACATCTGTATATCATCCACCATCTCCATGGAGTAGGCAAATCCAATACCAGAGGTCAGATTAATCTCTCAGAAGACTCTCTGCATATACCAGCCCACCCCTATATGATCACCAGAAGACTCTACTTCATGATCACTTTCAGATATTGACACAACACGTGATTGACTGCTGATTTCTAATCTTGTATGTGCCCCACATACAGGAATCACATCTTTGACTTTTGAAGGGTTTCCTAAAACTCCCCCACAAGCTGATACCAAGGCATTTCCCGAAAGTTCCTTAGCCAGGCAACACAATATTGATTGTGGACTCCCCATGGAGCTCAGCAGGTTTGATTTATATTGTTCAGAGGTTTCCTAAGGTGTTAGTTCATGTAATCACTGATTTTTATAATCCCACCTTTGCTAATATTAACCAGTTGTTATTAGCTGCTATTCCTTCCAACACATTGGGCCTCATTCCGAGTACGGCGCTAACCAATGGCGCTATTAACGCCTTGGTTGACGCCGTACCCGGACCGGCAGCGCCTTGGTGGATGGCGGAATTACCGCCCCATTCCAAGGTTGGCAGGGCGGTAATTCCCCAATCCCCATTTACCCTTCCCCATTCCCATTCTTGCCCCATAGGGCATAATGGGAGTGGGGAAGGCGTCAATTACGCCACCGTAAATTACGGTGGCGTAATTAACATCAAGGTCCCTTAGCGCCATGGTTTTTAACACCTGCTAAAAGCAGGTGTTAAAACCACCATGGCGCAAAGGGAACTCGGAGTATGGCGGTAAGGGATTACCGCCACCGCTCTCGTTAGCGGTGGCCGCTATCCCTTACCGCCATACTCGGAATGAGGCCCATTCACTTTGTTGTGACAAAGAGGTAATTGGCAATAGCAAGAGCCTTTGAGAGTCAATTTAGCACCATTATGGACTTTTCTGTATAATTGCAGAAAGATTGGACAAAAATGAGTTAATGCAAGCAAACTAAGGATGAGAATCCAATGCATTATCTTGAGCAATTTAAACAATGTTTGATCTGTACACCGGGATCCCTAATGTGGCAGAAACCGGGCAGTAAACTGTGGCCTCCACATTTGAAATGGGTCGACAAGCCAAACATTGCAAAGTGATTTAATGGATTACTGATTGTTGCTAGCTCCATAGAATTTTCAGTGAGTAAGCAGAAACACAAAAAGCGTCTATCGGGACTAGACTAATGTCATCGCAAATACAGTAGCTACAACCTTTACGGTGAAAAGTAGGACAGAGGGTAAGACCCAACCCCTGAAGGAGAGAAAGGAACAGAGGAGGAAGAATTGCCATTAAAGTGGGACAAAGGAAAGTCAGATTTCAAACTTTTACGATGATCAGTGAAATTATTGTTTGGCCTCCTAAATTCTGAATGCCCTAATTGACCTACTCAACAGATGCCATGTCTGCTGCAGCTGCCACCTTTTTTATAATCATTTACACCAGCTCCTTCATTTGATATGCAATAGGACATTCAGGGGGCCAGTTATTCTTCATGATCCTACTGATCGCTATGTGACATGCATCGTTAGTGGGGAGAATGGATCATGGCTTGTAGATCACTGGAGCATCTCTGAGAGCTTCTGAATTTCTTCATGCTCCTTGTTTCCGATGTAATGAAAGCCAACCAATACCCCAAAAGGTCACATGACCTTATTAATGTTACTTAGGGTCGCTTTTCTGAATATTATGTCATTTTGTTTAGCCCTTCTACACCAGTGAATGTATTAGAATGTGGTCTACTGTGTAAAACAGTTTATACTATTGATTGCTCCCACATGACATTTCTTTACATGTTCTGGTTCATAGACAATTAGAAATTGTGGCTGTGTTGCAGGAAACTCCAAACTAGATGGCCAAACGATAGCATGACACTCCCTTGTTGCAATAGTCCCATGCATGCAAAAGAAGCTGGATGCATATTGGATGTGGAACCTGGACACAGCCAAACCTCTCTGATGTATCCCACAAAATCCAATTTCAAAAGAAGAGGGAATGTCTCCGGTTATTGAATCAGTAATTCACCAAGGAATCATTGCCCCCATTTGCAGTCTTTGTAACCCATACATTACATGTGAAAAAGCCTGGCAGCCTCATAAATGGGCACTTTGGTAAATCTGAGCCCTTTGGGCAGCACTTCTGCTTCAACACCCATAGAAAGAGACATTTTGGTTGGGTCCACTTTAGCACTCCAAGAGTTAGAGGTTGGATTCAGGTGGCTTGTGCGCCTTCCTGCTTGCCCTTTAACTCCTGCAATGGGGTCTGGTGTATGCATCTGATCTAGTACTGAATTTGGTTCTGACTCAAGTTGAGGGCTCTCATAAGAGGAACTTATCGATTCATACAAGAGTAATGTGCTTTCAATGCAGCAGTAATACCATCCTTCACAGTCCTTCCCAATTCCTTAATAAATGTATGTTGCATTCTCAGAATTGCTGCATACTTTACAGTGCTTTACAGTGGTAGATTTATGTTCATTGTTATTCTATATACTTGTGCATCCTGCTAGACAATATTCATTTACCTTTAATTATAGAATCTTGCAATTCAAATTCATGAGACTACCACAGGACTAAGTGGGGAGCGCAACAATTTTCTCTGAGAATATGCAGTGAAGTAATCTATTCAAGGAAAACATTGAGGGCTGCACCATGTGATGCAATAATCCTATTGCCATATAGCAGTGTCCATATTGAGCAGGCTGAGAGTGTGAGAAATAGAATGTGGAGCTGCAAATTACGTCTTTGCACGAGAAGATGCTGACTCCCTCTACATAACTTTATAACTGGTGGTATTCCTGTTCACACTTGATATCCTAATTATGTTGCTCATGCACGGTCCTTTCCGAATATTGCAAGACCTTGTAGACTTTCCTATGTCTCCACTGCACATCCAGATGATACACTATGTGGTCAGGCTTGCATCATATCAACTCTTAGACAAGCCTGTGAGGACTGAGTAGACATTTGAACTGAAACAGGCATGCTGCATTGAGAATATTTCAGATTGAAATGGACTACATTTGTTCGAAAACAGGCCATTAATATATCCTAGTGTTGTTGTTTGCCTTGAGTGTTGATGCTGTTTACTCTTCTGGACATCCATCACAGAGCAATGATGCACATCCCTGGATCTATAGAAGAAACAGCATTCGGCCTACTACTTGGCAATAAGCCTGCATCCAGAATGGGACAGACTGTTGGGTCTGTGCACATCTCCCACATAATATTGTTAAGTTATGTTATTTAATGTTAGTGTGACTTGTACTGCGCACCGCTGCCAATTTTCATGGTCTGTAAGTGCAGCAGAGTATCTGAAAAGGAGTGGGGTAGGCGTGGTTAATTGGTGGGGTTGAGAGGGACATGTGTAAGATAGCTTTGATGTGCTGTTGGTAGCTTCAGTTTGGAAAAAACGGTCCCTGTGTGCTGGTATGGTTTTAGTTGATTGGAATTTTTCTTTTGTTTTGTATTTGGTCGTATGCAGGTGATTCATGGCCATGTTGGGTGTTGTGGGTAGCTGGTAGAGTGTCTGTAGTTTGGGTGTTTTGTGTTGAAGGTCTGGGTTGGGTGGTGGGTATGCAGCGTGTTAGAGAGTTATTAGCCGGGTTAGTCAGGGGTGTCTGTGTTGCTTTCGCGATGGGTGAACCCTTCGACTTTTTTTGTACCTTTTCAGTTTAGCGTCCAAAATTTCTTTGGGTGGTTCCGTTTCGTAGTGTTTTCTTGCATTGCAGTAGTGGGGTTTCTCTCTCTGATGATTTCTTCATCTTGGTCTGTTAAAGAGCCATGTTTTTAATAGCGTCCAGAATTCTAGGTTATCTTTTACTGTTCGTATTTAATTTGGGGGCGTGTTCCATAGTTTCATCGTTATGTAGGAGGATGCTGCTCCCCCCCCCCAGTTTTGGTTTTGCATATTGTTTTGGTTTGAGGCAGACGTCGGTTCTGGATCTTAGTATTTGAGTTGGTTTGTAGATGGGGATATTTCTCCTGTATGCATTGGGCTCCTGGCCCGTGGACCTCACTGCGTGTATGCAGAGGTTTTGAAGAGGATTTGTTTTTTGACTGGCAGTCAATGCAGTGTTCTTAGTGCTGAGGTGATGTGTTCTCTCCTAGTGAGTCTAAGGAGTAGTCTTGCTGCTGCATTCTGAATTTGATATAGCTTCCCCATGAGGTATTCTAGCATTCTGAGGTAGAGGCTGTTGGCGTAGTCTATCCTTGAGCATTTGGAAGTGTGTGCAGGGTTGTTGCTTGGTCTGGAAAAGATCCGGGGCTACGCTAATGTCAGGACTGTCGGGACTCTGGCCTAGCTAGCCTTGTGGTTGTAGCTCCCGATCTTCTATCTGCGGCTACAACCAAAAGATCCAGAGCTCTAGCCCCCCTAGATCCCTCTAGCAACAGCTCTAGGTGTGTGTGTGATTTCTGTACTTGTATTTTTGTCTGTGAACACAGGTCTCTTATATAGTGTCTGCATGGCCAAGTATGAGGGCCTGTCCAAATTTAGTGATGTCTGTGTTGTGTGTTTAATTGAAGTACACTATTTACTCTTCACGGGTGGTATATGACTATATGATGGAACATCCTGAATACAGGTGTTTCAAGCCAGCGCCGCATACAAGTTTAAATAACATGCATACAAAATAAACACATGGCACAGTAAACTGGGCATAATTATAAAATGTAAAAAGTAATACCTACTTCATTTAATTCTAGTACCACAGAAACGAATATCACATAATAATAATTTTGCACTTATATAGCGCTACGAACCCTCAGGTATCTGAGTGCTGCTTATTATTACCCACGGTGTGTGGTGCTCATTTATCGACCTCGGAAGGATGAAAGGCTGAGTTTGGCCCCGCCGGGATTAAGCTGAAGGCCTGCAGCACATCAAAACATATCCATCTCTATAGCTTCGAAGGAGGAAAGTTTCTTAAAGCTTTTTAAAAATTAAATTGTTTGTAACGAGATGAATATGGTTAGAAAGACATTTACATTTGACATGTTTGGAATGTGATGTTAGTACTGTTGCATATGGCAGCAATACCTGACATATGAAGTAAGTGAATAAAGTGCTAGGCCATTTAATGACACAAAGACAAGAGGTGGGAACACGTATGTTGATAAAACCTGTTGCTTTGCTGGGAGTACCGGGCCCTATGATATTGGCTATATCTGATTATTTGGTGTACATATGTGTGGGCGCATAATGACAGTAGTTGACATACAGTGGTTTCCCTAGTTATGTGATAGCAATGCCTGAGGTAGGAGTAGTGGGAGTATATGGATATTAATGATAATGTCATCAATATGAGGGGAGTACCTGGCCATATGGTCCAAAGTCCTGGTCAGATAATGGCAATACCTGTTTTAGGATGCCATATTTCCATAAGTAAATGCCGAAGCATTTTGCTTTTGAACCTCATTTTGACCTACGTTGGAGACATAGGACCTCATTAAAAGTGTGACGGTCTGGAAACAACGTGCTGGTAATTCTGATTACCTGCACTCTTTCCGAACCGCAGCACTACGAGAGGGATAATGGAGGTTTGCCTTTTCCGTGTTGCTAGAACTGTTTCATTAATTCTTTAATTTTTCCAAGCTGTAATATCCCAAAATGATGACCATAATCAGTAGTGACCCAAATAATAATCATGCTTCATGGCATGCTAGCTTACTGGACGTAAGAGAGAGCATTGGAGTTCAAGTGGGAGGAGGCACATTTCGTATATTAATCACCAATTGTTGGCATTGATCGACAGTAGTGAGCAGAGAGCAATAGGGATACACAATTAAAAAGTGATGAATTAGACAAGTATTAAACACAATTATAATGCAATAGATATGTGAAGAGATACACATATTAATGTCATTTCAGAAGAATGCACTGGGTGGACTGCCACATAATAGATCCAGAGTACAGAATTAAATGAGATCGATGAATTGATCTGAAATACAATATGATGATGCAGTGACTAGAAAGAAGGGATTTAACAGATTTTAAACTGCTGAAGAATTTCTTATTGCAGTTTTTAAACACAGAAAAAGGAATGAAACTTGTTGGGTAAATGTAGTATGAAGAGTATGATTGAGTATATTGTTTTTTAGAAATTGTGCACTATTGTGTGTCATGTACCGTATGCATTTAGCTATACAAAGCACTACTTAGTACAAAGCACTTTAGTCTGTTCTCTGTGCAATACTGTTATGTATATTACCCTTCTGCATGTGGTTTAGAAAGTACAAATTAAATTAAAATATGATATTTTTGCACATTAAGAGATTGAGTGTTTTCTTATAAATGTTGGTATATAATAGAGCAAACAAAGGCATGACCCGCAGCATAGCTTCTGAAACGACTTGACCCAATGACACCCGTGTTAGTTTAAAGTTAATAACCTGCAGAGGGTTTGTTTAACTGGGTGAGATGTCCTCCCTCCAGTCTCCATTTGTGTTTTTGAGCATTATGGGGGACAGCAGACCTGGCTCTTGGTGAGTAAAAGCATCAACACACACACCTACCTACCTGTGCACCAGGGCGCGGGGGCATTCAGTGGCACAAGTGCATGGCCCACAGCCTCCATGCCAATGCAGGGACACAATCGGCATGCAAGAGTGGGTGGCTATGACTGAAATCTTCCACATGTGTCAACGGATGGACACCCCATCACAATCTGGGCAGAGACGGACATGCACATGCAATGCACCACATGTACCAGACTCCATCACTGCCATGTCACAATACCCAGCATATCCCGACTCAGCCCAATCCACCACCACCAACCCATCCTTGGGAGTCAGACCCTACACATGGCCTAACCAGCATTGCCTGTCACAGGGTGCATCAATGTGAATGAGGACCCGCAAGTGCACTGACCCGGATGCAATTGTCACTCACTCACATCCCAATATGTGTTCACTGTCCAGTCACATCAATCTAATGGGCCTACCTGTGTCCCATTCGATGCAGGTGATTCCGTTATTATTTACTACCATAGCTGATGACCCCTGTGAGAGATCCCCAGACTCACCAGGAAATAGCATACCATCACACTCACATCGGAAACACGGATGACAATCGAGCTGACCGTTAGAGTGTTAAAAAGTGTTTAAAAGTCTGAACAAGAAAACCAGCCACTCTAGAAACAAAGAGACATATGACACTGGTCTCAGCCCAAGAACTTCAATTTGTAAAAAAATATTTTTGCTTTTTTAGGGGTAGCAAGGGAGACCACAGATGTAGCAAGGGAAACCTCAAGATTCGCAGGTTCGACCCCTGACAAACCCAAAATGACGTCCCTGCATGACTGTTGTCAAGATGCCGGTATCAACATGTCCGGATGGCAACAGGAAGTAGGTGATTTTATGTGAATTGTGTTTTTCAAACTGGCCACCAGCGATCTTCCAGTCCTGCAATGACATTGTTTCCGGTTCCGTTCTGTTTTGCCGTTGCCGTTCTGCAAAAGTCAGAAAGCAAATTGGTACATGCCGGTAATGGTGCCACTGTCATTTTTGATGACGGTGCCACCGATTTTAGTTCTTCATGCTGGTCAGACCATTATCGGTATGTCAGATGGCGCGCTCCCACAGGGTTGTGTTGTGCCGGTGATTCTGTGGATGCCGGAAATTATGCCACCAGTTCCATGGAATCACCGGCACATAACCGACAAACTTGTTATGAAGGCCATAGAACTTGAGTTTTGCATCAGCCTCATATGATACGTTTAAATAAACAATAAACAACATCTTCATGTTGTAATGTGTTTGTAGACTAACTGTAGTTAGGGCTGTTGTGCTGCAAAACGCATTATCATCTTTTATCCAAAGAACACTGTTGAAAACGTTTCTGAGCATGTGAACCTATCCACTGTACAATCCAGTACAATTTGTAAGCACACATGGAAGTTTCAACATTTCTGAAGGTCTTACCTCTGGATTGCAAAGACTACTGAAATCTAACATTGTACCTTAAACAGTGCTGTATGATGAAGTCACTTTGGCTGACCCACTAGGTAGATGGTAGGGTGTCCAATAGGACTAGGTGCTGCCAACTAAAGCGAGAAACCTGAGGGTATTCTCACTCCTATTCCTCTTGGGTCCTCTGCGCAGGTAGCCAGGGAATGGCCATCGCTTTTGGATCCTGACCCTGGGGGGTGGACAAGCGAGGGAGGATTACCTGGGTGGAGGGTCTTTGGGGACTTATTTTGTCTCAGTAATGCCACTCTAGTACTGAGACGAGGAAGAGGTGACTAGGAGTCATAGACACCAACATGCAACTACACTACTCTGGTACTGAGACAAGGAAGAGAGCCTAAGCGAAACAGACATTGCAAAGACAAGGCATGTCTCACTAATAAGCATAACTATAGTCAGGCAATTGAAAGCGAGGACTCACACCTGCAGCTCATTCACAAACCACAAGTGTATAAAAAGTGGGGAACCAAAAGAGCAGAGAGAGGGAGAGAAATGTGAGACACTGCCGGGAGAGGTTGGATGCAGAGCTGCCATGTGACAAGGATCGGAATACCAGGGGCTGCAGAAGCTGTTGATTCGAAATGGGATGGTGAGAGAACGGGAGTTCTATGGCCCAACTGCAAGGCAAGAGAAGGCAGCATGCTGAAGGGCCGGCCTTCTAATAATGAAGCAGTGAGTCTAGCGTGCTATGCGAGAAACCTGCAGCGTAAGCAGGTGAGTTTCAGACATCAGGAAACCCGGTGTGAAACTGACTGTGAGCGCTGTGAACTATTTTCCAGTGATTGTGAAATTATACATTGTAGTGGAGTGGTCATGTGGGTCTGAAAGGAGAAGAACACATTCTCGAAAGTCTCCGTTTTAACTGTTCATTGAAATTAACAATGACATAATCTGCTAAAGGGACCGTGCTCTTTGAGAAAAGAGAAGGAGCAGTTCTGCACAGTTCCAATCTGCGAAATAGAGATTTCAATTCTGAAAATCTTCATCACTCAACTTTATAAAATGCATAAGCCTATTTAAACATTGAACTGAATCAAAACAAAGCAGATGGATTTGTCCTAAATATCGGATTGAAACAAAAGTGGAAGAGAAATACATTGTGCATGCTTCCATTGTGAACTACTTTGAATTTGAGGAAGGGAACCCCAGTGCTTCCATTGTGAACTACTTTGAATTTGAGGAAGGGAACCCCAGTGCTTCCATTGTGAACTACTTTGAATTTGAGGAAGGGAACCCCAGTGCTTCCATTGTGAACTACTTTGAATTTGAGGAAGGGAACCCCAGTGCTTCCATTGTGAACTACTTTGAATTTGAGGAAGGGAACCCCAGTGCTTCCATTGTGAACTACTTTGAATTTGAGGAAGGGAACCCCAGTGCTTCCATTGTGAACTACTTTGAATTTGAGGAAGGGAACCCCAGTGCTTCCATTGTGAACTACTTTGAATTTGAGGAAGGGAACCCCAGTGCTTCCATTGTGAACTATTTTGAATTTGAGGAAGGGAACCCCAGTGCTTCCATTGTGAACTATTTTGAATTTGGGGAAGGGAACCCCAGTGCTTCTGTTGGGAACTGCTTTAAACCTGGGGAAGAGAACCCCAGGTCGTGATTTCAATTATTTCCTTTTTGGTCTATGGAGGAGAATTTTGAAACTTTGTTATAAAACTATTTCACACTTCGAGAGGAGGGCCAGAGGCAAGGGTCATGACAGGTGGAAGACAGAGGAAGGAGAGGAAGGAGAGAAAGTCTCATCACAAATGTAGAAGAGGTCATGTTATTGAGGAGTAGAACCAGGACCCTGAGGTAGGAACAGGAAGAATGCCACAATATTACCCAGTCCTGGCTTTTATCCATTTCCAACATAAAGTGCAAGTGCTCGGGGGCCCTGATACCAAGTGAAAGGAGTCTCACAGGAGTCCAGGTTAAAAGACAGACGAGCAGAGACTGCATGGGTCAAGGGAAAATGGTATGGACACTTTCATCCATTGACTGTGAGTGAAACCATGAGAAGGAACCCTGGGTTGAGGATCACAAAACGGAGAAACTCAATAGGCCTCATTACAGATATGACAGTGTGGTGAAAACAGTGGTAATGTTGCTGCACTGTCATACTGCCAAACAAATGGCAAAATCAGCAGAATTACTGCTGGTAGAATTACTGCTTGTGGTAATTCTATGAAAATCCCAGTCTAGTGGACTCCAAAACATGGAGACTTACGCCTTCTACCACGATGAAGTAAATCTGCGGAATCAAGTGGTGGGTGCGGTAATTCGGTTTGGCATTATTTCAGCAGATTTACCATCAAAATACAGCCAAACATGTAATGAGGCCCAGAGACATGTGTGTTGGAACCCTAAGGGAAAAAACTATTGTTATTGTGTTCCATTTTTCTAAGTTGCCCGAGTCCTTTAACTGTTGATAATAAATCTCTAACATTGAAATCTCCTAACTTCTGTGTCAATCTCATATTGTTTCCACTCGGCTTCGTAACAGACAGTCAGAAGTGGTATCAATGGGGGCTGGCAAAGACATTTCACCACACTCTCCATTAAAGTATGTGAGAGACACCAAGAGTCCTATGCTCCCATCTAAAGCAAACCCAGTTTCCATTGGCATCTATTTGTTTACTATTGATGACATATATATTTTGCCTGGAGACAGGGCCCTTGCCTACATTGGTCTGGGGATCCATTTCCCCAGAGGAACATATGGGCAGGTGGCGGCTAAGCCAGGTCCTGCAGTAGAATATGCCATAACTTTCAGGGCTGGAGTGGTTGATGTGGATTATTGGGTTGAGTTAAAGTGATATTCTCCAACCATGGGAAAGATGTATACTAGGTACAAGAAGATGAGCCGTAGGTCAGCTAGTGTGCAAAATATTCTATAAAACTGTTGTATAGGAAGTGAATGAGTTGGATCGCAGTGAGTGGTGGGCGACAGTGTTTGAACCAACACACAGGCTTGAGCACCCTGACCCCCTTCCCATTTGTTCTGACATCATCCATCTCACTATAGTGACCGATACACTCAGTCAGCTGTTCAGCAAACTATTTCTGTACAGCATGGTAAATGTAAGATAAGCATTTTGTAGGAACAAAGCGGTCATCTATACTGGGTGGAGAATACTATAAAAGGTGAGGGGCAGATCACTTATCATTTGTTGATGCCAGCTCCATTGAGAGGAATGATTTTAGATTGAACTCATTAGATTCTAAGTGGGGGGCAGGAGGGAATTTCAAAAACACAGGACCATGTTCTTAATAGATTCCTTTGGCCCAGTATTTTTCAACATGTAAAGATAATCTGCGTAGGGTGTGTCGTTTGTAAAAAGGCAGCACGTATTAATGTTGGCAGAGTTCCTTAGAAACCCCTTCCTTTTATGGATATTCCATTCTCCAGGCTGGGAATAAATATCATCGGACCCTGGAGTCCTTCCTAAATGGGGAACAGATATACCTTGGAAATCTTAAAGTATACTGCCCATTATCCCAAAGATGTTTCTCTTCACAATGAAACGACCCAACAGAGAAGCTATCATTTCATTCCCTTGTTTTCCCAGGTGGAGTTTCCTAAGGATTTCATTATGGATGAAGGGTCCACATTTATGTCCACATTGATGTCACTCTCATATCTCTATCATAAGGACTCAAACGGGTGGCTCACTTGATCAATTTAATCAGCCTTTTAAGAACCTGCTAAGGAAGGTAGTGGATGAAGATGCCAGAAATTGGTAGGCCATTATTGCCTGGTTCCTATTTGCTATGTGGAAGACTCCCCAAACATCCACAGAGATCTCCCCATTTGAAATGATTAATGGACTAGAGCCCTGGGATGCACTGGCCATGTTTAAGGGTGGGAAAACCAGGAAGAGAAGTGGCAAAACATGACATTTTCTATCTCTACAGTATAAGAGGTTAAAACAAATCGGGGCCAATTTGGAATTTTTACCTCTACTTATGAGGTGGAGGTAAAAAAAGGTAGCACTAGTGGTATTACCATGACATACCAACAGGAGTATTTAACCAGACCCTGAATTGAGCTGATGGTTAAAATGCCAAACACATCAGACTTTACCATTAACACCCAACTCTGAATGACCCACTTAATGCTGATCTGGTGCCATGCATCAACAAGATGATTGCAAGTACAAGACCAGCCACCTATATCTCCACCCTTGAGTTGGTTAAAGGTTACTGCCAGAGACACCTGGCACTGTAAGATCGTGTGAAAACCACTGTCTTGCCTCCTACATGGCTTTTCCATTTTACAATGTTCTCATTTGGGCTACATGGAGTCACAGGCATGTAACAACACACGATGGACTGTGTCCTACAGCCACTATAAATCCAATGGGGCATATCTAGATGGCGCTGCGATGTATTGTAAAACCTGGTTGAAGCACATGCACCAGTTCTACCTGGTCACCCAGAGTGTACAGAAAGCCCGTCTGAAAATGTCACCTGACTTTACCTTCAGTAAGTAACTTGGGGGTTCAAGGTGGAAAAGGCATAAGAAATACAGAAAGTCCTATCATCTCATCACCTAGACTAACACAATGGAGGAGGCCTCCAAATGGCTGAAGAACTCACTTTGCCATGTACCCCTTTTTATTGTAAAATGTCAGACTATATCCAGACCTTCAATATTTGGACAGATGCCACTAGGGTTGGGCTCTGCGGTATACAGTGATTTAAACAAATCCAAAATAACGAATGAATTCATAACGAATCAAAAACAACAAAAAAGAACACATTTCTTGGAGAAAAATATATATATGGTGAGGGTTAAGGGGTCAAAACGGGTGTGGAGGGGGTTGGGGTGGGCTTACTAACATAGGGAAACGGGGGGCTTGGGCACCCCCTAAACAAAAAAACCAATATGTTTTATTGTTATAGGTTCGTTATTAATTCATTCTCTGTTATTTGATTTTTTTAAATCATATGGAACCAGTCTCTGTGTGGTGCTCTGACAAGAAAGTAATGGGCGTGAACCACCTTTATATTCTACATAAGCTCTATGCCAATCCTTAGAGAGTCGGAAAGGAACTATGTGTTGCTGGAACTAGAGCACTGGCCATAACAGAAGCCGTGGATGCATTAAATAACTATCTTCTGGGACCTGCATTTACTTCATTCTCTCCAATTGATTTACAGCACCTGGCTGGCCAGAAGCAAGGATAGCAATGCCCTGGTCCTCCAAAGGTTCCTTGCATTACAATCATTACAGCATTTTTGGTTCACTATTGTCCACAGAGAGGCTGCTTGGAGGCCAATGTGGACTTTCTGAGCAGACAATCACTGGATAACACTAGTGGGTAGCTCTAATGAATGTGTGACATATTCTCCAGCCTGGGCATTGGTGTAGGGGTGGGGTGTCAGTGCAGTCTAGGTGCTGCTACTTGCAAAGCAATGCAGGTCCCTTGGTGGTTTGGAGAGGATAATTTGGCCTACATGACCAGAGCCCTGTAGGTTGGCAGCGCCTTTTCACCTGAAGAAAGAACCCTATTCATTTCAAGGAGGCCACCAGTATGGATTAAACAGTGAACAAAAACCCATGTAGGGTAGGTGTAGGAAAGAGACATGTCATATAATAACCCCCAAAGGGGAGTACTTGCAAGATGTCCAGAACCCCTGACAAGATAACACTTAGTCCATTGGAGGAGAAGGACTTGCAAAGTTCTGCCCCCAAGGATAGAGTGATGTCAGAAGTATAAGTGGGTAACTGCATGAATACTGAGATCCCCAGCCAAACCATGTGTGTCGGAATCCCTGTATCATGAATCCTTTGTCAGAGTTATTCACAAGGGCAGCTGAGTAATACCACAGGAAGTTGCAGAGTGTGGAGCCCTGCTGCCGAGGCACTGCTACTGACATTCACGGATTAGCATAGAAATACGATAGCCAGCCTTCAGCAAGGCCTGGTCTGCCACTCCAAGGAAGGAGGAGCGAGGCCAAAGAAAATTGTAGGGAAGCAGTGAACCATCAGCACTCAACCAATCCAGTGCCCTGCCTGAAGCCAATGCACACCTGCATTCAGTTCAGCATGGGAGGCCCCTGGTGGTGGGGTCAAGCCATAAAATGAACTTCTGGCCCTGGGATGATCGTGTGGGAGTTTGGAGATGGTGACAGTGCTGCAGGAGACTGTGAGGTGACAGGTGGATCAGGAGGAAGGACATTGGAGAGTGGTGATCAGAGGATGAGAAAGGAGACAGGGAGGAGGACATCAAAGAGGTGGCGAGACAGAACATCAGTGGATATGAGGACTGGCACCTGGATGGCAATGGTGCAAATACCTGGGTTTTGATGGTGATACTTGCCTATGGTGTGACTCCTTTGCATTTTCATATCAGGGCTTTCATGAGATTCATCAGTATGCCATAGCAATACCTAGAACATGTGAACACGAACATATTATGTCACTACCTTCCCGGCCATAGGATGGAAATAGCTAGTGGTTGGTGTGAGGCCTCAGCGGCATTAGACCAATGTCTATATATAAGCTAAAACTATTAGCTTTGTCAATTCTTGTTTTTTGTTTTGTGCAGGATTCTTATAGGAATTAGCAGTGGTGTCATATTTCAGATGTTTAGTGTTTGTGTTTGGGCCTTTTGTGTCATATGTAGTGGATTCCCTTAGACTTGTTGAACATATTGCATATACAACTTGTTAAATTGTAAAGTGAACTATATAAGCATGTAGGATTTCCTGGGACGCTGGCACCCTATCAGGCCCCTATATTCTGATATTTGGCTGGAGTATGGCTTTAACAGGATGTCTACCCTAGGAGCCAAATGTGACTGGAACTCTACCACATCACATGTGGTCATGCATTACTGTTTTACTTGTGATGTCAGAGCAAATGCTATAAGGATTCTCGATCATTACGCAAGAAGTGGTGTCCTATTTAAGTTTTTGATGCACTGTGAAACTAAGAGTTATGTCTTTTGTTGAGTGTGTTTGCAGTGAATGATTGTGTAGATTCTTTGAGGTTGGTGTATCTTGGGGATATCGTGCATGCTTGTGTGCAGTTAGAGAGGTCTTTTCTGCAAGTCTTTTTTTGATGCATTGTTTGTTTGGGATATTGTGCCTACATGATATTTTTGCAAAGGAGTTGTAGGTCTGTATATTTGTGCACGGTGGGCATCAGTGTGGACAAGAATGTTTGCATATTTTGGCATGCGGTTTAGTAATTGTGCTCATCTTGCCAGCCTGATTGCTCGTGTCAGAAGATGGGAGCATTCGCCATGTGCTAGACATCCTGTGGCCTATAATGAGAAAACGGTGTGTGTGTGTGCGTGTGTGCATGTGTGCGTGTGTGTTTGTATGTGCCTTAGTGCCTAAGCTTGCTCTGCTATAAATGTAATCGAAAGAGTCCCAGATACCTGAGGCTTTACAGCACAGTGATAACAGTGCCATCCTACCTATTCCCCCACTGACCCTATTATTCAGGTGAAATGTTTTTTTTCAAGCCTTGCCACAAAGGCCTCAATGCTCCAACCACTAGACTGACAGACCATACGACACTGTTAATCTCTAACGAGGGTGAAGCCAGGTGTGTGGTTGTCTACAGTCTTGAGAAATGTCTGTCTTGGGTTGATGAAGCTATAATTTAAGCACATAACCTTTGCGATTTTGGCATCTGCTTTTAAATTACAGTGGCTGAAGAAGGATCTATGAATGTGTACATACACGATTTGTGCATTCGGATGCACGCATTATGATGTGCTTTGTGAGCATGGCACAACCGGTATTGGAGCAAATGAAGAGAATGTGTAACCCCATCCCTTTATTTGCTCCAGAACAGATTTTAGAATCATAACATAAACTCTGAAATTCCGACCACTGCCTGGTCATAGAACAGTGCCATGATTTAATTCAGTGTTTAATTAGTGGGTGTGTTTGCCCGGGCTCAGCACAGGCACTTATTTCTTAGCCACAGCACTTTTTGTCTGAAACTCAGTTTGATTATGATGTGGTGTTTTGGCAACTTTATTATTGAAGCTGCCAGTCACATAATAAACACCCATTGGATAATAACAAACTGTAAATGATGATTGTGTGTAAAGACACATTTAAAGATTTGTCTCATGGCAAGACACGAGTATGTTATTTTATGTGTATGTTGATTGGTATCTGTAAATCACACATCTGCCATAGTGACCGAGTACAACTGCAAATCACAATAAGCCAGTGGTAGTTGCAGCTTTAACCCCAAATATGTTGGCAGAATGGGGAGCAGCCGTGGGCGGTGGCAGCAGTGGGCGGGGAGATGCCCATCTTGAGTGTCATGGGGACGATAGAAAATATGTTAGCACTAGCACTCCCTTTTTTTACATATTTAGCAGTGATTTAACTGCTAATGTTATATGGTCATACTGATTGAACCGCAAGGATAGAGAGCCTGCATGGTCTTGTGTCCGGACTTGGCAATGGACCCGTCGCACATGCCATTGCAGGAGATGATGCGAGAATGGATCATTGCCAGGACAATGGCTTTGCCAATGTTTGTTTTCAATTTTTTTGTCAAGTTCCTCATGTGTATCTTTTTGAAGATAGTGACCGGCAGTATGATTTAACTTTGCCAGCACCTATCCTGAACATAAACAAATACAACTTAACTACATTGCACAAGTCAATATGTTTTGTTTGTCATATGTCAAGTGTGACCCAAATTCTACAAATGATGTCATGTTATGACTTAATACAGCAGTACAAGTGTTAACAATCATTGACATGCTTAACACAAAACTGGTACAAATGCCAAACAAAAACGTATAGCAAAAAAAACACTGTTCATTCAAGTCTCAGACTTGTGGGAAACAGTCCATTATACAAGCAGCTGAGACAACAAGCAACGCATGTACTAATAAAAATAATAATAATAATTTCGCATTTATATAGCGCTACGAACCCTCAGGTATCTGAGCGCTGCTTATTATTACCCACGGTGTGTGGTGCTCATTTATCGACCTCGGAAGGATGAAAGGCTGCACGGATGGCAAAGCGAGCGCTCTACTTGCTGTGCCCCTTGACTGGCTAGACGTTTATAATGTTCCAATTCCAGCCAATCAGAATGCCAGACTGATAGAAAAGGAAGACAAATTAACACACTACCATGGTGCATGTGCGTTCTCCCTCGAATTAACACACTACCATGGTGCATGTGCGTTCTCCCTTGATATGGGTTGCTAGCAGGTACGTGCCGACCCCTGCCTACCTTTGCATTGGCTAAAATGCACACACGCATTCTAAACTCCTCTGACAAACCTCCCATTCCCCGGACTTCAGTCCCCAGAGGGCGTTCACCTACAGCGCTTTGAGGCCATGCCAATGGGAATAGGCGCTTTGCAAATGGCATGTTACTTCACATTACATGTGTCATCTACTACTCTACATACCAACAGTGTTTCCTCCACTAGACGTAACTAACGTGACACCTTTGAACCAAACCATAAGCAAACACAACACATACATCCTATGCCTGCCCAGAAAAAGATCACATTTGGCAAGCACGTCAGTGCATAGAATAAAAAGAAAACACATTCTTTGGTGCTGTAACTCTAAAATAAAGGCCATGGTGCTGTTCATTTAAAACAATTTAAAAAAAACATGTACACTGAGCAATTGCCTTGCCTCGAACCCGTTCCTTTAATCCTGATGACAAAATTCACGGCTGCCAAACATGTGTCAGTACCTGTCGCCTTAATGTCATGACCAGAATGATATGATATGATATGTCATGTATAGCGCGCCTGTACAGAAGGTAGATCCCATCAGAGGTTTTCAGCTTACAATAGGCGCCACGCCATTGGCTGTATTTTTTCAATAAGGAGCATTCAAATTGTGTTTATGGATCAGTTCCTGTAAACCAGTTTAAATGTAGCTGATTAACATCTAATTTTAATGTAAAACATGCAATAGGCGTATTAAGCAATGAACCCTTTGGAGATCTCTCTTCGTGAATGCAATTGGTGAACAACTAGGAGACGATTCCCTCTTAAACATCAATGACTGTGCGCCGGGTATTGAAGTGGGGAATAGTATTACTCATGTTGCAGGAGGGAATACATTGAGCTGTTTAGCAGCTGTGTGTGACATCATTGCATTGTTCTGCCTCCTCTGCATCACTTCAAATGCAATCATCCAATTTACCAGGGCTTGTTTTTCCACATATTTCACTGGTACAAATACATTACAGGAATTAGAAGCTTTAAGTGTCAATGAATGCATTTTAAATACAGTCAAGTCTTCAGATTTTACAGAAATAAAGGAATTAACCTCAATAATGTCCCCCAATGAAGCATGCACTTCGCTAAATGAAGTGCATTTTAATTAACCGACGTGTAAGAACTGAGGCAGACTAAGCGAGAATTGGCATTCAGGGCAGGCATGGTTTAGAACCGGGCAGACACAGTCAAATACATTCCTGTAGTCACACATGTCACACATGCATTCCGAATTCTTTTATGACTTTTGAATGTGCATATCAGAATCCTGAAAATAGAAGCCTGCTGAGATATGCAGGCACCATTGTTTGTGGGCAAAATTGGGCCGAATTCCCAAATCAACAATTACGTGATTTCGACGAGTGACAGATGCTGTCTGTAAGGGGGTTCAATATTGAGATTTTTAGATGTTTGCCAGGCAAAGGGAAGGGGGCTTCTCTGCAGTTAAGTGGTGCTGCTAAACAAACAAACTTTGCACTTATGCGCATTTGCTAAAAAGGCACGGTCAATGAGGATACCTTGGTTGGTTTCAGGCCTTGTGAGCTAGTAACATGATACTGCCCTTCATATAGTGGAGACATATATACTTCTGCTGTACACAGTCTCCAAACAACTCAGCAGCTCAAATACGAATTGGCTAGAAAAATATCATGTACTTCAAATATGCAGACGCAAGGGCTGAGTAGCAGCCTCTCATGTCATTGTCCTTTTAAAATATCTATTGACTTCAAGGACACCGTACACAACTGGGTGTCCTATCTCTTGAAAGCGCCATCTCATCTCATGGGATGCCAGCATCTCCTACCGAACCCAGCTCCCCATGGCTGTCCCAAATAGATCAGTCCCAACCCATTTCTCTTCACCCTACAAACCACTGCCCTTGGAAAACTTATTTTCTCCTTTGGCAATAACTATCACCTGTTTGCTGACAATATTCAGTTTTTCTGCTCCTTCTGCCTAGCAATCTCGAAACGCATAACCAGTTGCCTAACTGTCATCACCACTGGATGTCTCTGCACTGCCTTATGCTAAACTCTTCAAAGGGAGTCTTCTTTTCCACTGCCTCCATTGCCAACCCCAATCTCCCCTCTCTCATCCCATTCCCCGTGACCTTATCGTCACATCCCTCATGGCTCACAACCTTGTTTACACCCCCTGATTCTGTGACAAAGTGTACTAGTTCAGATGCCTGATTCTGTGATGAATTGTACTAGCTTACACGCCTGGATTCTCTGATGAAGTATACTTGTTTACCTGCCTGGATTATGTGACAAAGGGCCTCATTACCAGGTTGGAGGTAGCCTTGCTGGTAAATCCAACAAGGCTACCTCCAAACCGGCAAGAAAATCCAGCACCCGCGAATGGGCAATTACCGGGGTATTCCGGCTCCGCCAGACCCGGTAATTGCCCTTTTGCGGGTGCCGAAGCCGTTAGATCCCCATTCCCATTTCTCAGACCTGGTGGAATGAAAGGCACCCGCGAGCACAACTCTGAGTTTGCCAGTCCGGATACAACAGTACTGGTAAGCCTAGGGGTACCGTTGTATCCGGACCGGCAAACTTGTAATGAGGGCCAAGTGTACTAGTTTACACGCACAGATTCTGTTATGAATTGTACTAGTTTATGTCACTCAGTAGCAGGTAAAAGAAGTAAGTATACACACAACGCACAACACCATAGCCTCTTTTACCAAAGATAACATTATTGAGAGACGTATCTCTTTTAAACACACACGTCAGACCCACGTGTCCATACGCAAGCGGGTCTGCTCTAAAAGGTACAGGCTTGCTAGCCCGTGACATCACCCCCTCACAAAACTCTAAGGGCGACTCAACACTCTTCTATTAATCACTGTGATCGTTTAACAGTCCTCTTGGGTCGACCACCACACTCTCCTCTTTCTGGTATCACCAATTGTCTTTGTAAAGTTCTCCCCACAGCTCCTCCACTCAGCACTTCATCCACCTGTGGTATCTCTTGCCCCCCTCTTGATCCATCCCTGGTTCACTTTCTCCATCACCTCTGGCCAGCAGTTTAAAGTAGGAGGCATTCTTAGTGACATGCTGAAAATCATTTTCTGCTGTTATCATAGACCCTTTTATGGCTACGACACTAAGGGGGTGAGGAGCATATGGTGAATCAAACTTCCTCCGACCTTGTTGCTTCACCAACACCTCATCCCCTACCTCTAAACTTTTAAGATGCACTCTTCTTCTACGATAGCTCCCTTCCTTACTCCGACACTTCTGCTCAGCGTATCTTCCGTTGATCTCATCATCACGCACCCCCCTGTAATCAGGCAGTGTGATCAAACAAGTGTTAACCTGATAAGCCATCAGAATTTCAGCAGGAGTTTTCCCATTGGCCTCATGCGGAGTATTCCAGTAATCCCGCAACATACTACAAAGGGCTTGATGATAGAAGCAACCCTCAATCGCTGCCCTCTGAATGGTCTTTTTAATAGAGGACATTAATCGCTCCACCATCCCATTTGCCTGAGGCCACCTAGGAGTTACCTTCTGATGTCTGAAACCCATTTGCCTAGCGAATGTTGAAATATCTTGTCCATTATAAGGGGGCCCATTGTCCGATTTAATAATGCTGGGTATGACCCATTCACTAAGCACCTCATCAAACACAGCCACAACCTGGGGGAAAGCCGTTGTCACCACCTAATGTACTAAACGAAACCGTGAAAACTCATCAATAAAGACAAGTAAATACCCTCCAGTGCTTGGAGGACCATAAACATCCATGGCCACTCGATCCCAAGGCCTTTCCGGAATCTGAGTAGGTTGCAATGGCAGTGGAGGGTCCACCCTCGATGTGCACTGGCAGGGTAGACCTTTCCTCACTAGCTCTTCCACCATTTGGTCATTATGAGGAAACCACACGTTTCCTCAACTGCTTCTTAGTATTGTCAACACCCCTATGGCCTTCATGTGCTGTCTGAATAAGCATTTGCCAGAGTGTAGGAGGAATCACCAGGCGGCACCCTCTCAACAGAATCACACCATCCATTACTGCCAACTCAATGCACACCTTTGCCAGCCAATCCATCTCCTCCCTACATACTTTGGGCTGATTTTCACAGTACTTCCGCTAATCTTTCCACTGACTCCAATTCGTAAACTGGACAGCCACAACCATTGAGGGGTCCTTCCTAGACTCATCTGCTACCCTCTCCAAAGTAAGAGCAGGTGGTAAAGCATTTACCACAACATAGTTGAGGTACTCCTATCCCCCCCCTCGTGTCATAGGATCACCTCTAGGATGCCAGCCGGATTCTGGCCACCTAAAGGCTTATGTATGATAGAATAATCATATTCCTGGAGGCGAATCCCGCATCTCTCGATCCTCAGTGGCATTTTAGTACGAGGATTTCCAAACAAAGAAAGAAGAGCCTGATGGTCTGTCACCAATATAAAACAATTTCCAGTTACAAAACTGTGAACATGCTCACAGGCCCATACTGCAGCAAGGCTCTCCTTTTCAGCCTGGGAATATGCCATCTAGGTACGAGACAAAGCCCGGCTGGCATACGCCACAATATGCCTGGGATACTCATGGAGGGGCGTATCTTTAATTTCCACCTGAGCCAGAATAGCTCCCAGCCCCACAGGACTGGCATCAACGGTAATTTCTGTATGCCACTCAGGGTTGAATGGCTCCTTTATTCCTTCAAATGAATCCTGACATTCTTTAGTCCATTCAAACCTCCAGCCTTTCTGCAACAACCGCCTCAAAGGCTCCATCTGAGAGGCATAATGCGGCAGATACCTAGTGCAATATCCAGCCATACCCAAAAAGGATTGTACATCAGCCACTTGTAGAGGAGGTGCCAACTCCACAATAGTGCTAACCTTCTCAGGGTCAGGAGACATACTAGCATCAGAAAATATCTGGCCAAAAGCCCTCAGGTCCCTCTTATTGATGTTACACTTAGCAGCATTAAGAGTCAACCCGGCTTTTTGCAACGCCTCAAATGTGGCTACCAAGGCATGGTCATGTTCTTCCTGAGATGACCCATATACCAAGATATCATCGATGTAATTCAATGCAGATTTTATAGGCAGAATTACTTGGCGAATGGCTTCCTGGAAAACCCAGGTGCCGAAGAAATGCCAAAATTCAACCTCCAATACCGAAACAGGCCATCATGTGTTGAAAAGGTTGTAGTGGCCCGAGACCCAGGATGTAATTCCAACTGATGATAACCTTGATTCAAATCAAGTTTTGAAAATACAATAGCACGATTGAGTTGCACAATCATATTCACAATACTTGGCCCAGGATGTCGCTCTCTTTGGATAGCAGTATTTGCAACCCGCATATCAATGCATAGCCGAATCTTTCCACCCTCCTTTGGGACTACCACCACGGGAATATCCACGGGTTAGGTCCGGTAGCCCTCTCAATGATGTTATGACAGCAAAGCTGCTCCAGTTCCTTTGTCACAGCTGCCTGCAAGTGGAATCCCACTCTCCAGGGATGTTGAGGAACTGGTCGGACCGACTCATTAATATGCTATGTAACCAGCATCCTATTGGTCTAACCAAACCCCCAAACAACATTGGAAACCTAGCTTGAATAGATTATCTAGACAATGGCTCAACAGAAGTCCTTATAGCCATCATCCCTAGAGACTAGACATTCTCCATTGGACTTTCCATTGAGTGCACCACCTCACCCATCTGATAGTGAATGTCAATAAGTCCCAATTGATTAGCTGTAGCATAACTAAGGAGACATCTTCCCTTCATAGGACTCCTGACAACCTGAAAGGTGGCATCCGTTGATTGTTTTTTATACACCAGCATCCTTTGAAATTGGCCCAAGGACTGCAAGGGTCGTACAGCTCCCCCACTGAAAAATCCGAGCCATGAACGTGGTCAACTTTAGATCCATATTCATCGACATAAAGTCCTGTTCTCCCAACACATTGACAGTTGCCCCTGTGTCTATCAAAAACACATGGGTCAACTCCCCCAATTCAACCAACACCCTTGGGGCCTCCTCCACCTCCCAACCATCTTGCATCAAATTCACATACTCATTGGAATAACCCTGCTCCCCAGTAGACTGAGCTTCATAAAACTGGGCATTGTCATACATCTCAGACCATCCATGTTGATCCAGCCTACGGCGGTAATCCGAATCATGAACCAGGCCATAACTATAGTCTTCCGACACTTCATCAATGGCCCTGACATAGTTTCGAGGACCAAAGGCATCCCTCTGCTGCAGCCGCCTCGGGCCTTGAAACGACGAATATGAACTTTGAGAGGCAGAAGATGGATGCCCTACCACCTGATATCTTTGCCTCCAATTATCAGCAGACGTGGCCCTCGACATAGGGCCAAACCTTCCAGCCTGACAAACAGCCTGAAAATGTCCTTCATGGCACAATTAGAACACAGTTGTGCAGCGTCGGATTGGGTCGTTGGCCAATCGGCCCGTGGCCGATGCAAAATCATGGCCGGAGACCTAGGGTCCGGTTCCTGAAGCCCACGGGGGCCGGTTTCAGCCCAGGCGTGGGCTTCACACTTCAGGAACCAGCCCCCAGGGCCTCGGCCTCGCTGGGTGGATGCAAGTTGCAAAGGATCTGTAAGTAAGTAACTTAAAGATCCTTTGCAATTGCAGCCCCGCGCCTGCCACCACCGCTGGCCCGCCGCAGATGCAGAGAAAGGTAACACTGGAGTGTTACCTTTCTTTGATAAATGCGGCGGCCTGGCCGCTAACTGCCTCGGCCCACGACACCCTGGCACCAGCAGCAGTCAGTGCTACAAAACACTGGGAGGGAGCAGCAGGGCTGGGGGAGGCTGCCTCAGCCCGGCCTGCTCCCTCCCAGTGATTTGTAACAGACTCTGCTCGCCTCTCCGCCGCACACCGCCACTGCCGCCGGCACCATAAGTTGCAACTTGCAGCAGTGAGCTCCACTCAGGACTCTGGAGGCATAGAGTGCCTGCCTGGGACCCCACTGGAAGACCCCTAAGGGATCCCAATGGTACGGTAGGCGGGATCTCCCTCCGTAACCGTGACTATGTATTTTGCTTTTCGCAAGTTGCAGTAATAGCATGTTTTTTCTGCCATTGTCTCTGTTACGATCATACAAGACATTCCATCTCTGTGTCCTCAGTCACTTGACAAAATCCTTGTGCCTAAAAGCTTGTGTACAGTGTACAAATATTTGACCATAGCATCACGTGTTTGCATTATGCAGGCACTGTTGCGGTGGGTGCTTCTTTGGATCCAGTGTGTTTGGGGTTCAGTTTTACTGGTGGGTGTGCACACAAACGCAGTCATGGGGGGTTCGCTGGGAAGGGGGGTTGCTGGCGTGTAAAATAAAAAACTGATATTGTCCAAAGAAAGGCCTTGATTCCGGCTGGATGTAATTGGTGTTAAGTGAGGGTGTTGGAATGGGGGAGTTTTAAACATTATACGTATGCAAGGCTTTCTGTGGGGCATGGTAGCCTAGTTATGTGCTAATTAATGGTTCCGTCCCTCGGATGTAGCCGTGATGTGTAGGCTACCAGTTTGAGTCGACACGAAGGAAGATCGATCCGGTAGGTGGAACTCTTGAGGGGGGACACGGGATGGCTTGCAGTGCAAGACCAGACTGCTTGGTAAGCCGTGCTGGGGGGCCCCTTGAGTTGCCCCATGGCCCTAACTGGCATTCATTCCAACGTGGCATCCGAAACCCCCTCTCCTCACCCCCCCAAAATACGGGTAACTGTTGTGGTCCTAATGCTTGCATGTGTGTATGTGCGAATCGCCCTGGGCTAGCTTAGGAGATTAGTACTGCATTGTACGTGTTAGAGTGGCTGCTCCACAATGCTTGGCATAGACGGATGTGGCAGGATACAAGCGAAGGCTTAGGGGCCAGTAGAAGGGTTTAGTATAGGGAATTTTCGCCAATCTGCTGCAAGCCGGGACAGTAACCTCCTCCCGCAGCATTCTCCCACTCAGTGCCGGGAAGCCCCACTAAGGTGCGTGCTAACAGCACCAGGTTTACCCCACCCCCGGAACTACAAATAATATAATGCATTGGGGGGGCATTCCAGCTAACTTCATCTGCCCGACCCAAAACATTTCAACCACTGGGGCTGAGAAAAAACCACAGTGTTACATCTTGGAGTATAAGCTGTGGTGGTGAAGGCAGGAAAGGAGACGAAAGCAATAACTGCTTACATAGTCATACTGTGGTTTACTCTATTTCAGTCAAAGGCAAATCAATACAATGCAGCTATAGACTGTACAATTATGACTTTGAATCATTTGCTACGATTGTGCACAACACTTACACTTTCATTCTGTAGATTGGTAAAGTGTGTTGGAGTGTAGAAGCATTAAGAACTATCATGAACAGCCAATGGGATTCAGGTGTTACTGTAGTATAGAATTAGAAAAGATCCCTGTTAGGCTATAGCAGCACCACCACCATTTTAGGGATTTGCCTGGTCTTCTATTAGAATGGCCATGAAGGAGTTCTAAATGTGCTGGAATAAACTTCCATGGGTGACATATGAGAAGGGTTCCAACTCTCTTTTCCTGTCCTCTGTTTTCAGATACACTCCCAACTGAATCCAAAACCACACTTAGCCACAACCGCACAACACTGGAGCTATGGCAATACTCAAGTATTGGGTAGTTCATTAGGGCGCAACTGGTGTGGGATAGCACATCAAGTGGCTTACCATTGACTTCATTGTGCCACAATGAATGCTTTGTTGTAATATGACTATTTTTCCCATCTCCCTGGCATGCTGTTCAGAATGTTTGTTTGCATTTATGAGGTAATGAGTGCTCAGAGTATTCAATGTCCTATGACTACGCTGCTTTCCCTATTAAGCCTGAAAAGAAGATGCACGCATGCGTGAAATGCAGCCAAATTTGCACCAGGTATGCAGATGAGCTAAATCGGTCTGCTGTTAAATCTCAGTTACCAGTTTAATGGTATCCACACTACAGAATAATTCCTCATTTTACTCTAGCTGATATGATAGCTCAGTGGGTTGAGTGCTCGCTGCAGCGATGTGTGTGTGATCTGCAGGTTGCAGGTTCGAACAATATTAGCCTTTCATCCTTCTGAGGTCGATACATGAGTACCAACACAGGTTCGGTGATATTGTATGCATATTTGTTCTATAAAAAAGAGCTTAAGCATAAGTGCTATACAATAACATATTATCATTTGGCCTTGGACATCTGCTTGCACTCACAGTAATTTGACAATATGGATCTATACACACAGATATTAATGGTACATACGGTGATCCATTCTTGTAGGAAATGTATATCACATTAGTGAAATCATAACCATATTTTTCGTAGTGTACTTAGGAGCAATGCTGTTTGATGCCACTTCCTGTTTTGTCAAGGGGTGAAAGGTCTTGTTCATTCTATTCCTGCTCGGAGCTGTGGACCCTGTCACAGAACTGTATGCAAAGTTATGTTATTTTATGTGTTGTAATGTAATAGACACATGAACCCTCCATAAGTAGCATTTTCTGTAAAGTCATGAATTGACGCGATTCACAGATGATGGTTTGAGGGCCACTTTTTTTGAGGCGTGGGGTGGGCCACTTTTTTGAGGCGAGGGGTGGGTCACTTTTTTTTGGTTGTCCGGGCCTATTTCTAGTACCAGTCCGACCTTGCAGTTGTGCAATGGCTGGGCACACCACAGCATGTGAAAAAAACAACTCACACCGATAACACCATTTTTGGGTATTGGACTGCCGGTAAGCTTACCGGTACCGATGTATCCAGACCGGCAAACTAGTAATGAGGCCCAAAGTTTACTAGTTTACACGCACGGATTCTGTTATGAATCACAATAGTTTATGTCACTCAGTAGCAGGTAATAGAAAGTAAGTATACACACAACGCACGGCACTGTAGCCTCTTTTACCAAAGATAAGTTTATTGAGAGACGTATCTCTTTTAAACACACACGTCAGACCCACGTGTCCATACGCAAGCGGATCTGTTCTAAAAGGTAAAGGCTTGCTAGCCCGTGACAGTTTACATGCCTGGATTCTCTGATGAAGTATATTTGTTTACACACCTGGATTCTGTGACAAAGTGTACTCGTTTGCACGCCTGGCTCTGTGATGAAGTGTACTAGTTACAAGCCTGCCTATAGTGAGCCTCAGTGCAGGGCGTTGCCACCAGATGAGTGGCACAGTGTGTACAACATGTGCATGCACAAAGGGGATGACAGGGTGTGCACCGTATAGCGCACACCAGGAAGATATACTTCATCACAATAGGCGCACAATGCCAAAGGAATGAGGGAATGGCGAGGCTAGGACACAGGTCGTAACTGACAATATGAGACAGCAGAATGCCTGGACACATTAATCACTAATGATGGAGAAGGCGTTGAGTAAACGACCTACAAAACAAACAAGGCAGCTTCGATAACTCTCTAAATAACTATTTTTCAAAAGGAAGAAACTGAAGTATTAGGGGTTGTGTTTCTATATTCTGTCGGCAGATGTATATATGTGCTAGGGAATACATCTGGTCCACTCATTGAAATATCAAAACTCCTGTCTCAAGCGAGCATTTAATACAAACTTGTTGGCACGTCCCCTTTATATTACCAAATAAATATTCAGGAAACAATTATGAACTGAAATGTTCTAAATGTTTCAAAGCGAATTGGCCTCAATTGGTTCATCTTACAAGGGCTTACAGGCGCCAGAGATCTATACTGTGGCATGAATATAAATCTTTCTTTTCTGAGCATGTAAACATTAAATAATGTTAATGTGCTCATTCAAGAGTGTTCAAAGAAAAAGAGCAAAAGATTTGTCAATACTGTCTTCAGATTTGTTGCCATGTTTTAAGGAAAAATATTTGTGGCTGGAAACAAAATAACATTGAGTATTGAACGTTAAAACGTTGTATTGCATCGTTGTCACACCAGCCACAATGCAAACGTTGTCACTGTGTGCTGTCCCAATGGGCTCGGCCCTGGAGCTCAATGGCCCACGTCCCGAACATTTGCAGACAATAATGACATCTGTTCGAGCAGTGAGCAACTCGTGTTGATTGGACTAAGAGGCAGCCTGGGCTGATCAAGAGCTTTGCCACATCAGCATGAACACACTTGCCCGAGCCAGAAGGGCTTGAGGTAGGAGCCAGCCAGCCAAAGAACACTGCATTGTTAGCAGATAGTGGTAGAAATCATGTCTCCTGGCATTGTACACTTGTAAACCGTGAAGTGTGCTGCTTTTGTAGACAAAACAGTAATTTGTCTGACTAATATGTATATTTCAACTTGTTTTTCTTTACAACCTGGAACCTTTCAAGCCTAGAGACAACCCATTCCTCCGATGCTTTCGACAGAAAGGAGGTTTCAATTCAGCAGCAACTCGAATTCGTATGACGAATTATCGAACAAAGAAATTGTGAGAAACGGTGCAAATGTGCATGAAAAAAAGTAGATTAAAATCTGTTGAAATATTGTTCATTCCTAAAATGAAACTACATCGAGCTGCACCCCCTGTATGTTTTTCAATATTCCTGCATTTCTAGGGGACAAGCTCTTTGAAAGCTTGATAATGTTAGTTGAAAATCCCCTCCCTTATGTGTGCGCATGCCTTTTCCTGTAACTCTACCTCCCAAGCCGTTTTAAGTTTGGGCAATTAGGTGTCGCCGAATCTATTGCATTAGAGTACAGATAGGGAGAAATAGCATATGAGGAGGGACACACAGTTTGTAGGTGTTGTTTAGTTATTTGCTCACCCATTGACTGCGCATGGCCCTCCTAATCCCTATGGCCATTCCCACCCAGTGCCTGCCCCTCCTTGCTCCAAACACCTCTTCACAGGAACTCTTTGAGCTCGTTTTATTCAAGCCTTACCATCAAACTTTGCTCTCAGAGTACCTGCCAGTGTTTTTTTCAAAGCAGTCTTCTGAGAGTTAATGACTTCATTGGCGCTGTCAACGTGCTAATGGTGTAGTAAAAATATCTCAACTAGGTCTGGCTTCCATCAATCTATTTATAAACAGTATTTGTGTCCTTCACTGAAGTCCCACTAAAAACAAGCATTGGAAAAGCCAACAGTTTTGGCTTGTGTATAAGTAGTAGCCATTTTCCAGCCACTGCTATTAGGTGCCCAGGTACTCGCATCCTTTTGCACCTGCTACCATCAATGCCCAGTTAATACGACTACGGGTGTGCCTGGAAAATGCCTTTCCCATGTCTACACTAAAACTCAAACTGTTGGCATTACCAAAGCTTGTCTTCTTTTCTTCTGGCACTACAAGCACCTTCCTTCATGTGATATGGAATTTTAGCTAGAAATGTCTCCTGGCCTTGTCTCCCTCTTCCCTTCCATTTCCCTCCATTTCTTTCTTCACTCTTTCGATCTGAATCTAGGCTGCAGTCTTTCACAGTGGGCTCGAGAGACACTTTTGTGTTACCTTCCCTGATTGCACTTCCTTAAGGAAATGTGCATAGCTTTGCCCAACACTCCGCAAGAGTGTATCATGGAGCCCCACACAAGATGTCAGAATTTTGTCAAGAGAACCTTTACATTTGTCACAAAAAAATAATTTTTATCACCCAACCCACTAAATCAGGAAACTGCATTATACAAACACAAGCAAAGCACTCTTTTATTTACCTTTTTTGTCTTAACTTGAATCAGACATTTTTGTGCGTATCTGAGTTGTTACACTCTGTGGACATGTACTGCATTTTACTATGGCAGAAAATATACACACACACACACACACACACATATATAGCGCCTTTATTTTCCATAGGCGCTATATAAATAAACTATCATATTATATCAGACACATGTACACACAGACGTGCACCCACAAACCCTGAATCAGCCTTCGGTTTTATGATGGAGATACACACTCAACCAGCGGGGTAGGAATGGTGTGACTTGTGCTGGTTATTAATGAATTTTCGAAAAAGGAAGGTATGCCAGGAATGGGGCCTTGATGTAGCACAGGAAAGTGTTGGATACATCAGAAATGTGTCTGGTGCTCAATCCAACTGTTGCCTGTCCTACATCTCAACCCCTTCCCAGGCACCCTTCCTTTCTCCAGAATTAATTTAAGTCTAGAAGACTCCACACCACTCCTACACATCTGGCAGCAGAATACTCAAAGTTAAAAGGCAGCTGTTCAGTGCATTTGGTGGGTTTTATGTTTCGTTCATAAACTTGTCTACTTTGCTTAATGTGATTGGTCAGTTGTCAGCGCTTCAGTCAGCAGGGTTAGCTGTTAGTGTCCAGTGACCTAAGATAATTGAAAGTTAATGAGAACTTGTTAGTATAATTGATGGGTTAAGGAGAAGGGATAGCCATAATGAGTGTCCTAAAGAATGATAAAAAAAAGTATATTAGTGTATAGGCTACTTAACAGCCAGGAACATTATCAAAATCTAGAAATAGATCTGAGCAATGAAATAAAACATGAAATGTATGAAATAACATTAATGGCAAAAGATGGAGGAATCATCCCTGAAATTGAACATTAAATATTGAATTGTGGTTTTGCAGGAGTGCAGGCCTTTTATATTCTTTACAATGGCAGAAAGGTTCAATAGACCCTCCAGATAGGCTCATAGTATCAGGATGTGGCTCAGTTCTGTTCTGAAACCATTGGCTAAAAAGGAAATCCTTTTTACAAGATATGTTATAAGAGTAGTTGAAGACATGCCTTTTGATGTCAGCAATGACATTCTAGTGACTTGAAATGTAGAATCATAATATACAAACATTTAACATCAAGAAGCAGTCGAAATAATAACAACATGTCTAAATACAAGAGGATTAACAGACTTGGTTCCAACAACGTTCATTACAGATTGTACATAGTTTACAGATTGTTAAGATCTTGACATCTCAAGGGAATTTTATTTATAGATCAAAGGTACAGCAATGGGAGCAGCAATTTCTCCCATTTGACAAACCTATATGTATCTGTCTTTTAGGAAGATCACATATATAGTGTTAATAACCCATTGTTTCAAAATATTCTGCTGTGGTAAATGTATATAGAGGATGTTCTTATTATTTGTCAGGGCAGTGAGAATCAATTGAAAGTATTTCATGATTGGCTAAATAGAAGGAATCACATGTTTTTGATTTCCTGTTTCAGAAAGCAAGCATGCTGCCTTTCGTTTTTATTATGATCAACATTGAGGATAACAAATTAAATACTAGCCTTTTTTGAAAAGTGACAGTTTCAAAGAGTCTTCTGCAATTTCACAGCCCGCATCCAAAAGCATTGGTTGAACATCTTCCTTAGCAATAGACAAAATTGTAAATAGATATTAGACTACTTCACAGAAGCAAATACACTGAAAGAGAGACTAATTGAAAGGGGATAACCAAAGTAAAGTGTAACTAAATTATTCAAAAGATAATGGGTCTGGAATACGATACAACTTTTAACACCTAAAACTGGTACAATTACAGAACAAGGTAAGATAACATGTGTGACAACGTATAACAAGATTAGCTCTAAAATTAAATCAATCATTTTAAGAGAGAGAGAACCCTAAAAACACACTGGTCTGTTCTTCAACTAAAATAACTTATTTCAGTAGTGTCACCTTAAATGACATTGGTGGCCTACCAAAGTTAAAAAGGTAATTTCCTTTATGGGAATTACACAGCATGCAAATTTAATAAAACAAACTGCCATTTTCACTCATGAGGACCTCAAATATGAGCTGCATGAGTTTTAAAACTGGAAAGATATGCAATAAAATGCCATTGTCTAAGAATCTACATAGGCAAAACAATCAGGCCCATGAATAAAAGGATATCTGAGCACAGATCACGGATACACAGACAATCAACCATTGATGAATCACTATATATAACATTCACATAGTGACAATTACATAGAATGGAGCATTTTAGAAGTCATCAAATTAAGATCACATCAAAAAGATGCTTATATTATACTTAATAATAAAGCACAACTTGGATCCTCAAATTAAAATCACATCTTACAGTCCTGAATGAGAGGATTGAATGGCCTCTCCTACTTAAGTGAACTTACTGAAGCAAGTTTCACATTGATTGGAAATCTACTGGTATAGTTTTTATGAATTTCTTTTATGTATAACCACAACATCGTTTTCACATGTTTTAATCACAGCTATTTTCACTGTGTCTATTTTAACCATGTTGTTTTCACCCCGGCGGTCTTTGGCTATTTGTTTTTAATAGAAATCAGTTATCTCTTTTTGACTAAAGTTTGAAAAGGCAAACAGAAAAGCAGGCTTTTTTTCTGGCAGGGACCAGGTTTTGGATTTCTGTATCTTATACTTTAATGCTTGCACCTTTCCATTAAGCTTTTCCTTAAGGTTTGAAAACTTGTACATTTTCTTTATAGTTCGTCATCTTTTGTATGCTTTATTCTGTGTAGCTTTGATGGATTCCGTTTATCCAAATGAAGTTTAATGGTTGATTTTATTTACATTTAACTGTTAGTTTCAGTACATTAAAATGTATATACCTTGGGTTTACTGCATTCCTTTTATCCTGATAGGGGTGTTTGTTTTTATTGTTCCTTTTTGCACAGCGCTCAAAGTCGCAAGTTGTAGATGAAGCTCATCTTAAATGGACAGAAGAACTGGGCAAGAATATTATAATACATTTAATAAATGGGAAACCTCTGTTGAGCTCCTTCATGACTTTGCTGCAGCTGACAGTATCGAACTTAATCAATACTTTGCTCAATGACATTACACTCCTAAAACATGACAACATTGGGTTGCAAAATGATTTCAGATGTTTTAGGTTTAAACAAGAAAGTGGCAACTTTATTCATGCCATGGTGCAATGTTATTGCACGAAGAAGTAATGGGAATAAATAGAATTGTAACACAGCCTGATTTCAACTGAAAGAAAACTAACACCCCCGCCCATCATTTATTCTTTCATGAATAATAGAAGGCAACCAAAAATTGACATTTTTGGAAAGGAAGCTTATTTACAATTTGATTACCCTCTTGATGCAATACATTAGGAAATCAGGTAATAAACCTCCCAGACCCACATTTTGAGAATGCTGGAATGAGCTATCTATCCTGGAAAAACAAATTGTCAACATTTAATGTAACAAATATGAACAAGTTAGCAAACAAGATTTTCTTTCTGGATTTATATTGACCCTAACCTTTGGAAGATAGATATAAAAAAGTAAACAAAGGATTTACTTCTTACATTACATTCACTTTCTCATTATCAACGTTTTTTTAAGAGTACAAATGTATCAGATTAAAGTGTAACTTTTCAAATCATAAGGATACAATCTCAAGAACCCAGTAATAGAATGTTCTCCTGAACTCTCAGTCACAACATCTGGAAGAATGCAAATTTACATGATTTTTATGATTGTTGAACCCATTCTCACAGAGAGGTGGAGCAAAGCCAATCTAAGGGGGTGAAAGAAATAACAAAATAAATACATTTTGGATCTATATTTCATGTCTTTTAATAGATTTCTCTTTAACATCATGAATCTTGCATGGACTTGCAAAACATCATATGCGGAAGCATGATAGAAAATAAGCATATGGTAAGCATATGGTCATGGATTTAGTGAGAGCATGGTAGAAACGGGGGGGGAGGTGGGACCAAAAGGTTGATATCTGTACATGCTGGCCATGATCATTGCTCAGCAAGTACGCACTTAGCCAATCAAGTAGAATATTAACAAGAACGTGTAGCTAAAGCAAAGATTCAGAAACAACTTCCTCTACAGAAATCTTGTGCCTTTTCATCATGTTATGAAGACAACGTTCTCCATGTTCCATGAATTGTCAGCACGCTTTCCATCATTTTGAGAAATAGGGAGTCAAGGAGTCCAACAGTGCCCCCTCTAGCAGTCTGGAAAAACATTGGGGATATTTAAGAAAGAAGGCCTGTTCTATTGCCTGTTATGTTTTTCAGGTAGTAAACATATTCCCTATAGGTTAACTTTCAGTGAGCTACCGTAAGCTATGTAAGTTGTCACTGAGTGAAGCAATGTGCCAAAATCCACTTTGTGTGCCTCAGAAGCAGCCGTTGCTAGTTGTGTGTCCTTGTGTTCTAGCTACGGTGCAGCTTGATGCTGTTACGTCCTTTCCTCTAACCATTGTCGGCTCATCTGACCGCTTGCTCGCGCTGCTCCATACTGCTTTGTCACCGTTTGCTCGCCTTGTCTCATCTTGACTTTCCACCTTGTCGCCCCATCCTGCTGTGTTGGGTGGCTGTGGTGCGTGGCGCTACATGGACAGGAAGCAGAGGTATATGCGGTATATGAGAGCTGTGAGAGCCGGCAGGCTGCAGGCCGTGTGAACTGACAGTGCGTGGAGACGTTTGTGAGCCGCTACAACGGACAGTTGGAGAAAGCGTCTACACGCATATACGCGACTGTGGTGGCTGTACCAGTAAGTTTGTAAGTTAGCCAGTAAGCAAGCATGGAGTATTGAGTGGAGAGGGTAAGCTCTGAGCATTGTGGTTTATCCACGCACCGGCATATTCTCGCATTGGTGGCTGCTGAGTTGCTGGGGTGGAAGTTGTCCATATATCCATTTGTAATTCTCTCTGCTCTCTCTGCCTGGGTCTGGGGAGTAAGCCCAGAGTGAGTCAGCTGGTAGGGGCTGCTTATTTAAAAGCGCAATAAGTAGCAGTTATAAGCAGGGACACAAATTAGAGTAGCAGAAGACTGTGGGCATATTTACCCTTGATCCTGCATTGCAAGGTGAAAAGTATGCTACCCTAACAGCTGCCGCTATACCAGTTTTCTAATAGCTGTGCGACAAGCAAGCCTAGCAGGCGACTAGCACGAGACTGTGGGCCCAATTGCCTTTGATCCTGCACCAAAGACGAAAATTAGTCTAGCCTAACTGCAGTCATTGATCTAATCACTTCAAGCCCTGGTGGAAAGCTGACATATTGGGATTGAAAGTAGTACCAGCTTGATCCTTCATCTACCGCTAGGACTGTAATGCCTCTGGGGAAAAGGCCTACGCAGACTAAATATAATCTGCGGAAAACAAAGAAGCAACCCAGTATGGAGAAACCTGTGATTGAGCCTGTGGGGAGGAAATCGAAGTAAAAAAAGAGACTAAAGAACTCCATCCCTGCTGATCAAGGTGTGATCACTGGGTTTTTTCCTCTGAACTCTCTCCCGGAAATTGATTCGACTATCATTGAGGAAATTTTGGTCCCAGGCCCTAGAGGCAGTGGTCTAATGAGTTGAACCAATTTCAATGACATTGATAATAACTCACTATTGGAGCTGTGTTTGAACATTCAAAGAGGGATGACTCCACAAATACAGTTGACGGTGGGAGGTAGTGCTCTGCCTCATAGCGAAAGGCCCATGAGCATCCCCCCTGGACGACCCAATCCCACTGGGAGCTATGGCCAATTATCTACCTCTCCAAATCTAGCTATGGCCTCAATGGAGGATGTTCCTGATAGAGAGGCTGAGGAGCTAGACTGCCCCTATCCTGGGGCAAATGAAATTGCCGAGATACAATCTTCTGTGGCATCCCTACAATTTGTACTTGTATTGTATTGTTGTATTGTTTATTTATTTATAGAGCGTACCTGGCCATTAGGCAACTGGGCCCTTGCAGAAAATTAAATATTAAGTTACAGGTACATGAATAAGTTACATTTCTTATGTTACAGGATCATATATCAAGCATTTCTTATGTTACAATGTCGGATGACTTACATGTGAGATATGTTACTGTTTCAAGTATTTTACAATAAATGTACAGAGTATTTAGTGCAGTTGAGGCATTTAGCAGTCGTTGGTGTTAAGCCAGAGTTTGACGTTAGCTTTGAACACATGGAAGGAACCTGAGGGCGATCACTTTAGACTGTGAGTAGAGCGCCGTATCACAAGTCACTAAAGTACATTAAAGGTGGTGCAAGTAGCACAGATTACCTTGCATTGTAGGTGGTCGAGCACCGCTGGTTGAGTTAGCAGGAAGGGTACTACAGGCAAAATTAATTGCAGAATTTTGGGCATAAGGACGGCGCCTTGCGCCTGGCTGCGCTCAGTCAGCTCAGTCAGGGGGATGGCCTTCTCTCTAGGCCTTGCCGGTTCTCACCTGCCTACCTTGGTGGTACAAGATGAAGGCAATCTACACCAATCCGGCGGCAGCATGGGTCAGAGGACGGTCAGGCAGGAATTGCAGACAGGGTCCAGCGCAGGGACAACAAAGCGCGGCGGCCATCTTTAACTGCCGAAATAGCCGATTCTCACACAGATTATGAAACACACGTGCAGTGTGTGCCTGGAAGACGCAGGTAACGGAGGTGGAGAGGCTTTGCAGAATATAGCATGCAGATGCTTTAAGATTCTTTTGCAAATGTCTGGGTGTATCCTGGCAAATACCAACACACTTGCCCTGGTACAGGAGCAGATGGGAAAAGAATGTGAGGAGGTACAAGCTAACCTCTCTGAAGCTATCCACATTGCCGAGGAAATTGAAGAACTACAAGACAAGGAGACTAACTAGGACCTAGAACAAAGTCTTGAAGTATTCTTCTCACAGAAGGAGCGTAGAATGGTGAGGAAGGCACAAAAGAATACAAAATCAAATAGGCTTACGCTCCAAGAAAGCGAAGAAAAGAGCAGCTAGAGAGAAGAAAAAGAATCCCACAGGCGAGGGCTGCCTGACCAGCTGCTTACTACCTGAGCAAGAGAAGACTAAAGAGCCAGTCGAGGATGTGGAATTACTTGAAATAGAGGACCAGGGTGAAGAAGTGAGGCCAATATTGAGTCCAGATAAACCACCAGGACCTCTGAGTGAAGGGAACAAGTCAGCAACCTCTCCATCTAGAAAAATCTGTCAGGCAATCGTGTTTGCCTGATCAAGAATCTATATCAAAGCGGCGATCATAGATAGCTATCAAGTTCTGAATTACTAGCTAGATTAAACTCAGTCGCACAAATTCGAGTTCTGAAATCAGATGACTTTCAATTTGTGGAGCCACTGAAGGGACCTAATCCCAATCTCTCTGCTTTGCATTGCAAATTTCTATCAACAGCAGAGATGATCAGAAAATACAAATATGAACTGATGAGAGTAGACGTAGACATCGATGTTGATCTGAACGAACTAGAACTCTGCTCCACACAAGAAGACTTAGCAACATCATTAAATGAACCATCATGCCCTAGCATAACCAGAGAAAAAAGTGGAAGTCGCCGATGTACAGCAAGTCTTAAAATGGTTGGCAGACTCATTGCCCGGGGTGTTGGCAAACCATTGAAATCTCACTATCCTCTCTTGGAACTGTAGAGGCTTTGCCCACCTATTGGGATCAGAGGGTTCAGTTGATTTGTTAGCTAAACATAGTTGAATTTGTCTTCAAGGGACTTGGGCAATGGACCCTCTGATATTGGATGGTTTTGTTGTATACCAGTCATATGCAAAAAGGGCAGAAAGAGGCCGTCCCTTTGGGGGCTTACTTGTGGGGATGGTTAACACGTTGATCTCTAGACGGATTAATTGCAACCAAGAGACTAATCTGATTGCAGTTGAGGTGGAATACCGTCGGGAGACCAGCCATGGAAGATTTCTCCTTGTAAGCCTATACAATCCCCCTGTAGCAGTGTTAAGGGAACTAATACAAGAGACTTTGGGCCTCATTACGACCCAGGCGGTAAGTTACCGCCTGGGCCGTGACTTTACCACCATGGCGTAAACTACGTTTACGCCATGGTGGTTGGCGGACTTACCGCCCCATTCCGACCTTGGCGGGGCGGTAAGTCCCCAATCCCCATTTACCCTTCCCCATTCCCATTTTTGCCCCATAGGGCATAATGGGAGTGGGGAAGGCGTTAATTACGCCACCGTAAATTACGGTGGCATAATTAACTCCATGGTCCCTTAGCGCCATGGATTTTAACACCCGCTAAAAGCGGGTGTTAAAAGCTCCATGGCGCTAAGGGACCTCGTAATTGGCGGTAAGGGGTCGGCGCAGCTAACGCTGGCGTAAACCCCTTACCGCCAGGGTCGTAATGAGGCCCTTTGCATGACCAAATGATATCTTGGTTGATAAAGCCAGGAAACACAGCCGTAATAGTGGTTGGGGACTTCAATTGCCACATGATAGGTGAGAGGGGAACTTCCCAGAACCCTAAGTTAAATGATTAATGCGTTATGGTCCATGCTAAGAATGATATAGAGGGACGGGGAAGGGTCTGAACTGTTTGATTCCTGGGATTTAGAAATGATTAATGGCCGCACATTCAGTGATAATCATGGCAAGCACACATGGACTAATGGAGCAGTTAGTAGCACATTAGACAACATATTTGCATGTCCTAAAATGCAGCATCATGTTGAAGACATGGAAGTGATCCACAATAAATGGAGCGATCATGCCATTCTCTGGTGTGCCCTTAATGTTCCCAGTGGTGGCCCTGTAGAAAAGAGTATGGGTAGAATAAAGGATAACAATGCAGGGACAAGAATTAGATGGTCAGATAAGAACATTAACCAGGCAATCGAAGCACTAGTCAACAAGGGATTTTCTTATTTTCCTGACTTTACTGCCATGTCTATCAATTCGATAGAAGACTGGATTCTGACATGTTCTGGTAAATATGCAGCAGCCCCTATGAGGCTAAAGGTAAGAACGGAAGGTAACATACTCCCCTTTTATAAGGAGATAAGAGACGCAAAGAGGGGTTTTAGGGCAGATCTCCGTAACATGAAGACCAAGAATGTTGCAGAGGCACTATATTGTGATAAAGTATGGAAAATCAAGAATAGATATAGAGCTAACACCAAGAGGATAGAAAAGGCTGAGATTTGCTCAAAAATTCTCGCAGCATCTGGTCACTTCTAAGCGAGGCAAGGGGGACTGTGAAGGGTCAATTAGTGAATCCAATTAGTAGGGTAGAATGGGTAAAGTTCCTTGAAGAATGCAACTCAGTGTGTGATGTAGATGATTCAACACCAGTGAACAGAGCCCTGCTACTTCCCCCCATATGGGACAATACTGAGCAAAATCAAAGAAGTCATCAAGAGCCCCTGGACCTAATGGGTTGGCCAACACAGTCATCAGGAGCCACCCAGAGTTCTGGGCCAGCCTGTTAACTATCTTGTTTGAGAACATTTTGGCTCAAGGAAAGATACCTTATTCTTGGCAAACAGCGGTCTTAATACCCATTTTTAAAAAGGGAAACCAGTTGGACCCTAATAATTACAGATTATTGGGCCTCATTACACGGTAGGCGGTAAGGGTTTACCGGTACCGGTATTTTACTGGTACCGGCAAATCCTTACCGCCTTACTACGAGGTCCCTTTGCGGGTTGGGGAATTTAACGCCTGCTTTTTGCAGGCGTTAAAAACCAACCCGCAAAAGGACCAGTGGAGCTAATTACGGTACCGCAATTTGCGGTACCATAATTAGCGCATTCCCATAGAGCCCTATGGGGCAAAAATGGGAATGGGGAAGGGCAATGGTGGATGGGGGAATTACCGCCCCGCCAACCTTGGAATGGGGCAGTAATTCCCCTTTCCACCAAGGCGGTGCCGGTATTTTACCGGCATGAATCATGGCGCTAATAGCGCCATGGTTCACCGTCTATGTTGGATACAACAGGAAAACTATTTGCCTCACTATTGCTCAAGGAATTGCAGAAATGGGAGGACGAAGCAAACATCTTATGCAAATTCCAAAGTGGGTTCCGACAGGGCTACTCCACCACCCACAACCCCATGGTGATGGACATTCTACGCACTAGGGCACTCAGTAGGGGACAGCCTCAGCTCTATGCATTATACATAGATTTTAAGGCTGCGTCGACTCCATCCCCAGAGGCCGATTGTGGTTAAAAGTGGAAGCCATAGGCTGCCCGGGTGTACTCTTGTATTATCTCAGACTCTTGCATCAAAACACTTCAGTCAGACTCAAATTAGATCAGGAAGGACCTATGACTGAAATGGTGCAACAGAACAGGGGGGTAAAGCAGGGGTGTGTTACTGCACCACTTGTATACAATCTGTATGTCTACGACATACCAGCGGCAATAGCAGTAGCTAAAAATTGTCCCCCTAAAATTGGCGAGGCCCCATGTGCAGTGTTAGCATATGCAGACGATCTGGTCATTTTGGATAACACCATAAGTGGGCTCCGACGATCTGCGACAGCACTATGGGAATACGCTAATGATAATGGCCTAACCATCAATCTAGAGAAGACCAAAGTGTTGAGATATACTAGTAAAAGAGTTACTCGTGTCAGCCTCATAGTGGGCAAAACAAATATACTTTATGCCCCCTCCTATCGACATCTGGGGGCTGAGTTTGAGCCCTTTGGCGATTATGTAAAATGCAAACAAGCTTGAATTACCAGAGCAGCGCAAGTTACTGCACTTTTTTCCAGCTTCACTAGTAAGCAGGATGGCTTTAAATTATGGGGCACGCGCCATATATACATACAAGTGTTTATCCCAATGATAACATATGGCCTAGAGGCCCTCCTGACTTTTGATTTGACATGGCTTCAGGTCATTGAAGGGAAACTTTGGCGTCAGATCCTTGGTCTACCGCCTTGTGTTCCTATGGCCCTCATAAGGCTGGAATTAGGATTGCCATCCCTAAAAGCAATAGTCTTAAAAAAGGGGGCAGGGTTCTTTTTGAAGATGATTAGTGGAACAACAAACCCACTCCTGAGGGCAGTCCACCAAAAACTAGTTAAAAACCATACCACCTGCCATATATGAGTACATGACAAAATTCCTAGCCGAAATAGGCTGGACGTGCAGAGGAGTTAGATACTCGGAGGAAGTGCAGAATGCGCTTGGGAAATGTGTTGAGTTATGGGATTGGTTGGAGAACTTTGCCCACCTCAGTACGCCAAAGAGCTATCCATTTTTGTAGTACAAATTATACACCTATAAGAAGCCACAGGCATATTTTAACCTATGCCCATCCAAATGACTCAGGCGCTTCATCATCCTACTTAGAATGGAGAAACTACCAACAAGGATGGTTATAGGGAGCAGAGAAAAGATTCCTATTAAAGAGCGAGTCTGTCGCCTATGCAAAGCTCCGGAAACATTGGAGGCAGCTGAACATTTACTGACCGAATGTCAAACTATGGTCAGCACAATCCAGTTGCAAATTGGTAGATATGGGTTGCCAGTCAATTCGTGGAAAAAAATTGGTCGACCAGACAAATGGTCGAATCAAATTGGTCGAAAACCATTTCGTCGAAATTTTTTTTTTTCTATTTTAACCCTTTTTTTTTTTTTTTGGGGGGGGGGTCCCCCCCCCAACCCCCTTTTTTCTCTAAAAACCCCTTTTTTAACTAAACGAAAACCCAAAAAATAAATATATAAATAAAAAATGTTTTTCGACGAAATGGTTTTCGACCAAATTGCGTCGACCAAATTGCAGTCGACCAGTTTTTTTTCGACGAGTTGACTGGACACCGTAGATATGTGCATTATCAGGACTACATTGGGGAATTGTCCTTCTGGTATCACTCTACTAATTCAGATAATATGTGCCTGCTAATTGCCCTCTACAATATATGGCTAAATATTGAAACCAGGTTGGCCTTATGAAATGAGAAACATGAAAGGTGGTGACAATATCCCCCACGCTAATGGATGACAGGTCGGATGGGGAGAATGATCACGGATATAACCTTCACTTAAAATTATTCTTTAAGGCCTCCTGAGAAAAGATTGATAACAAAATCGTATCTCCATTTCAACTAATTCATTAAATGAGATTACTGGCTTTATGTTAAAGACTTAATGGGAGAGTAGGACTGAGAAGGCCTAATTTTTAATTTGAACACATTACATTGTGATTCTATGTAAAAGATGGTTAAATGGTTTTTTAATGTTTATTATTGTGATTTGAATGTTAGGATGCGATGGATATTATGACACTGTTTTGGTTTTATGTTTTATACTTGTATAATATGTGTAAAGTTTATTTTGTAAACTAAATCACATTAAATATTAAATTTAACAAAATGTGCTATGTAATGCCTTTCTATATGTGGCTTCTTGGTCGTTTGCTTACCTCACTAGCCTGCTCAAAATGTTACTTTCTACCGTGCACTATGCTACTGCCAAGTGTTCCATTGCGATTCTGTTCATAGGTGTTCAACTCATTTTGCTCCCTTTTGTCAGGTATAAACATAGCAGCAAAACTACCTTGCATATTTCCTTGTCCGCTTGTAGCCAAACCAAGCCCATCTTTTTCAGATACGCCATATGCAAATAGCAAATGAGCATGGAGAAAAATAACATGATATTAAATATTCCTAGATGCCCACTGACTTTGTTGTCATTTGTCTGGCCGTCAAATAAAAAAGTCCTGACAGATGCATCCTCCCACTACGGGTACACAAGGCTCCCCTTTGGACATTCAACATCTGAAGTGCTCTTGAAATGAACCAACTTGAACCATGTCTTCAAACATTATTTGGGTGCTTCTGAATTCCACATATAAACATAACAGCATACCTACCTTGCATAGGTCTGCTTTCCACACTAGCTGGTTAGATAGCCCAGCGAGTAGCGCTCGCTTTGAAATCTGTAAAAAGCCTGCTGACGCAGGTTCGAATCCGGCAGGGCCAAACTCAGCCTTTTATCCTTCCGAGGTCGATAAATGAGCACCACCCACTGTGGGTAATAATAAGGAGCACTCAGGTACCTAAGGGTTTGTAGCGCTATATAAATGCTAAATTATTATTAGTAAAACCAAGACCCATCTTTTTCAGAGCCCCTAGAACACAGCGGAGCATGCACATAGCAACACAGCATGGTAAAACAAAAAAATAACATGATATTATATGTATGGGAGGGAATACATTGGCATTACCTGCATTGGTGCAAACATAAAACAGAAGGGGAAATGCCATTTGAGTTTATAAATGCTTGTGGTTGTGGATCAGGTGGCATGACCTTGCCTGTTGTGTTTGGTAGTTTGTACGTACAGCCTCTGTTAACTTGTCACAAAGTCATAGCTTATGTGGGAAAATGCTGAGAGTGTGTTTTGGGTAGGAGTGGGCAAACCGGTGTGAATCAGATTCAAGCCTATGGAAACAATGAGGTTTGAAATGGCACATACAATTTGGGTAATTTGGATCTCAAACTCAAAATGGTTTGAAATTTTTAAACTGGAATTCAAATCACTCATTTGCAAATGAGTATTTCATTTGCCAACTTGAAAAAAACACAATGGTTCTACAGAATTCTGGGTACTGGTGGCTAAGGAAACAATGCAATAGAGTCATCATTTCCTGTTTGAGGCCCCCTGTTACAGGGAGAGCAGAGGGACAGTCCCCCAGGCCTCGAGTCCTTAATTCCAAAGCCACCCTGAATCAAAATCCACCTCTATTTGAAAAAAAAGTCTGTATAGGTTATATTATTTGAATACAAAAGAAAATAAATCAGGGACTAGTTCTTGCATTCAGTCAGCAAGCTGTTGATTCAGTCAGTGGCCATTTCATTCTGAATAAGTACACTTAATTTCAGAACAATGTTCATGGTAGGCTTTTATTCTGCTTTCAGTTGATTTATTGTTCATCTACTTTAAAATTAGGTATCATTTTCTTTAATCTCTCCCTTTGAGCCTTGAGCATTTTATCAGCCTGATTCATGGAATTATTTGCGTGAAAAACGTTTTGCACGAATAAAGTGGTTCTAATTCTGCCTGGAGCCCTGCACTTGATCACAGGTATCTCCCCCATTTTAATGCCAATCTTGGAATTTGGTGGTGCTGTAAAAGTGGCAGCAATTCCATAACTGCCAAAGAAATTGGTGTTAACAAAATTGCAAAAGAATTTTCCGACACTGACAAAACCCATAGTGAGAACCATTAATCAAATGCTCAGAAAGAAAGCGCCTTCCTTCTTTCATATGCCTTCATTACATAACATTTTTCAAAAAAGGTATTTGCCTGCTTTCATTTTTCTCTTACTGCATTCGAGCCAATTCGCTACAATTCGAATACATCATTTCCAATGGTTTGAAAAAGGCTGCGCCGATTCAAATCAATATATTTCTATTGTTCAACAAAGCTTTAAAACAATTCAAGTCATACTGACCAATTGGCTGAAGCCGATTCAAGCCGCATAGACATTGACTCAGACATACCAACTCAGCTCAATTCTACTCGCGGTTCAAATGGGTCGAGCTGAATTTACCAACGGCTTTATTTGTTTGATGTGGCATTCAAGCCAACCACTTTAAGATTCACTCACCTCTATTCTTTGGACTTTAAATTGGGCCACATTTTACACTGTGCCCCAGTCTTAATAAACAGGAAAAGGAATGATAGCTGGAACATCTGCGTGACACATTTAAATGTCTTTTTGCATATGCACAGGGATTTCGAGTTCATGACAGCTTTGATATGTTTTTGATAACGGCATAACTTTTACACATCTGAAGACATTTATACCAAATGCAACAAAACCTCACCACCAATATATTGAGCACACAAACTTGAAATACTTCATGTGTTAAGTGAAACTCATCAATTGTCTTGCCTCCCTGTGTGTTCCTGTGTTGTACTAACTTGACTGGTTCTGCAAATAATGTAACTGTGCAGCAGTGAAAGCAGTCAGGTTATGTGGCATCCTATTGCGAAGCATACTTTGTTCTTTCATACAAGCGGCAAGAAAATTAAATACGATTCAAAGAACTACTGCTTCCAATTCCTCTAAGACGTGATCCTACAGACCAAGGGTAGCAATTTCTATTCTATTTAACCCCACTTCGTCCCCCTCTTTTCTTGTTGCTCCTGCAACCTGTGGTAAGTATTTTGTCAACAACATTGAGGATTGAGTGGGAGGGTGCAGCAGTAGTTGCTTTTGGTGCTAGTTTTCCTTTGGAAAAGGGAATTCTGCGTACTGGCTGGTGGGCATTGAGGGATCCAAATTTATGTTCACCCACAGTAGCACTTGGAATAGGGAGTTGTGATGCATGCCTGACTTCCTCATTAGAGAAAGGATCTTAGGAGCGTTCCAAGGAAATGATGTTCATTTCCTGCTAGCGTTGTAGGGAGGGGATGACCACAGAGTAGCAAGGAAAACGTTTGATAACAGGAGTGGGGAAGACCCACAGGATTCATAGTTAGGTAAAGGTGGTAAAGGAGTTTAGAAACATGGCAGGATGACTTCCTGGATGCTTCAGACTCTGCAGTAGCCTCATCTCTGGGAAGAGTGGTCAAACATGAAAGCGTTTACATGGGTTATTAACAAAGACGTTAATGTTGTTTTGGAGAACAAAGATGGGTTTTTGCTCAGGGTTTTACAAGGAATTCTGTTCAGCCTTTTGGGGGTTTCTCATGGTGACAAGGGGTCCACCTCCACACTTTTCAAGACCTGCACTAAAAAGAAACCGCATGCCCATGTGCTGAAGGAGAGTTAGGACAAAGCTTTCTGGGATCGCCACGGTCATATTGGTTATATACCATCAAAGAATCCAATGACCCGAGAAGCTAGGGTACCAGTTGTTCAGAAACGATGCTGTAAAAGATCTAGGTCACACTTGCGTCCTTAAATAAGGCTTAGAAATTCATAAGGAAAACATTCTTAGCCTGGATCTTCCTTGGGGATGGTGAAATCAGGTTGCTTTAGCCCACCACACAAAAAAATGGAACCTATGCTGATCCCTCCAGGAGAGATAGTCAACCAACCTCACAGTATTCCAGACTCGCCTCCTTCCAAGAAAGGGAACAGGGGTTCAGACACAGGGGCTCCAGAAGAGGAAATGGTAGAGTCGGATTTACCCAAGTTAAGGGAGACGCAAGATAACTTTTATCCACGGATTATGTCATATGTTTTAGCAAACTGGTCTCTTCTTTCTTAAGACCCTTAAATAAAGGAGACAGACTAACTCCACTCCAGCCCAACAGGAAGAGCTTGTTGGTGTTCACCAAGGCCAAACAGTTGTTGATAGACAAAGAAATAAGATCTTCTATCCAAAGGGTCACGAGAGAAAGGGTATCCATTCACCTGCAGGGGTTTGTGAGCAGCATATGTATGGTCAGTAAAAAAGACAGGGGTTTGAGGCTGGTTATCAACCCAAGGGAACTCAACAGCCTTCTTCTTTACTTTCATTCCAAGATGGAGACAATTTCATTCTTGAGAGATGGAGATAGGTACAATCCTTCTGGAAACCCCATACAATCCTTTGCTCATGAATATCACCACCAAAGGCTTACGATCTTTGCAAACAACACATTCTCTACCCCATAAAAAATCCTTACATTTCTTGATAACCCAGACAACATTAATATATTCTCTTTCTATGACTGAATACCATGCCTCTGCTCCACTCAATACCCGTGACCCTAAAGCACTCTATTAGCTCCACTCTGCCTTTTGACCAGAACAGCATCCAAACCAGTCTTACTGGCCTCCATCATTATGAACGTTTGTCACTTAGTGTCAAAATTTGCTAGAACTGGTGCACTTCCAATGGTGTCCTTTACATCCAGAAATTCCCTCTGGTAACCAGCACCTCATATAAATGTGAAACCCTTCTTGCAAAGATTACTGATCATCTTGCATCTGTCTGCAAAAAGTGCCACAAATTTGGCATAATATTCAACTAGGCCTAGGAAGGCCATGACCTATTGTTTGTTTTTTGGAGGTTGCACCTCTTTTATAGCCCTCAACAGCTAACCCCTAGGTTCCAATCCCTTGTCACTGAGCCTGTGCCAAAAGATTGTCGATTTGTGTTTCCCTAAACTTTCATTTATCTTTCCTAGGCATGAGCCCTGCCCCAAACAGTATCCTCAAAACCATCCCTAGCCTCACATCATGCGCCTTCACGTCCCTTCTAGTTACCAAAACATAATCTTGAAAGTACACCTAACACACCCTTTAAATGGTGATGCATTGCTCTTTGGAAAAATGCAGCAGCCGGCACTAGACCAAAGGGCATTCTCCTAAACCTGAAAGTCAATTCCTGACAAACATGGTGAGATCCTTGGATTCGGGATACAGCCTCACTTGTGATATGCAGAGGCTAGGTCCAATGTGCTGAAAACCTTAACTCCTGCAGCCATGCGTACTATCTGTCCAATGTTCAGGAGTGGAAATCTATCTACAAAACCTCCCTGTTCAGTCCTCTCAAATCTATGCAGAGCCTTATTTTACCATTTGCCTTCCATACTATACCAATGGGTAACACCCATTCAGATGCCTCGATGGGTGCAATCATCCCCTCATTTTCTAATCTCTTTATTTCCACTGCAACTTCTTCCCTCATGGAAATTAACACAGTCCTGACAATTGACAAGATAGGTTTAGCACCTTCCCTTAATTTCATCCAATGGTAGTGTGCCTTCAAGCAACCCAAGGTTTCTTAAAACACATCTTTGTATTTCTCCTCTCGACAGCCCACACACTGGCTGCTCACTAGAGCTAGGTGTCCTGGAACACTTGGGTCTACCACAATCCCCATTTCACTCTGCTCGTACCATCCCAGCAGGCAATCCCCTTTCTTTGACACAAACATCGGCTACTGTTTATTTCCCCTTGCCCTCTATGTTAGCCTGAAACACACCCAATCTCTCTATTTGTGACCCACCATAGACACTTGATTTTACCTAGGGCATTTGCATTTTGGCACCCAGGAACATGTCTTCCCATACAGAGTTGTCCATAATAGTATAGTCCGACCCTGTGTCTACTAACGGTAGAAATGCCAGGGGGGAGGCCACCCTCCATGGTTCCCCCCTGGTGCTCAATGCACCCCAAAGCCTACCACTGGCACCCTATTATCTACCTTCCCTGGACCAAAAGCTGCCTCTGCTACTGTCTACTTGCATTGAGACTCCAACACTGTTTACCACCATTCAAACCGACTCACTGGCCAACTCACGCCATCACACATCTCACTACTAACATCCTCATCAACATTCTCATCAGATTGCATGCTTATCTCTTTCACACCAGCATGTGAAAACTCTTTGCAACAGCATGTGAAATGCCTTTTTCCCCACACTTATGGCACAAGGCTGGCAGGCCAGGACAAGATCCATTGCTTGCAAAGTGGAAGGTGCTTCCGTTTCTGAAACACCTCTTGAGAGACAAGTCTTTCCCTTTGCTCCCTTGACTACTGTCCTCTGTTACTTTTTCGGTATTTCTTCCCTTCTCGCACATCACTGGCTTCTTGGATTGCACATTATTATGGTCAAATCGCCCTGTCACAGCAACACTTGTACTAGTTTCCACCTGCAGATCCTACTTATCCAGTTCCTTCACATAAGCCAACACGTGTTCCATCTTTTTTGCAACATCTAGGACCTCTGCCAAAGTAGGGTCCCCTTTGGTTTATATTTCATCTCTTATTTTGTATTCTCTGGCTTTCAACATAAATTGATTGCATCATGGGATGGTTGAAAATGAAATGTATTGGCTAGTTCATTAAATGCCCAGTAAAGAAGTCCTCTATTGATGCCCCTTTTCCTTGTACGAGCACTGTAAAGAAACACACTGGAGGGGGGTGTCTGTACTCCTGCACTCTATATGGTAGACGAGAGGCACAGAGGACCCCAGCCAAGATTCTCTATTGTTGGTAGCAATGGACGAGCAATCAAGGCCTAGATTCTCAGGAGGTGATGCAGGATACTTCTTAAGTACAGTGTAGTCCCCAAGCACCAACAAAGGAATGTCCACACACGGTATTAGTTAAAACACTGTCTTTATATAAATAAGGTTCAATGTTATCTACACTATCATGATAATGCACTTTGTGCTCCGACAATCCTAAAATGGTAAATAAATACTTTTAAAATGTTTTTTATTTTATTGTATTTTGCTTTATATAAACCTTTACAAAACAATACATATAAAAGCTCATAAAACAAACTTTAAAATCAATATATCGCTTTACAACTATATAATCATCTTGAAACAAATTCATTCCAAAATTCACTCCTAATTTCATTATCCGAACACCGATAACATATTCTCAATTACATCGAAATTAAGATCATGTGTCGTAATCTAAGAGCAGATGCTCCTAGATATACATTTTAGACATCACAGCACAATCTAAAACACAACTAAGACCTTCGCATACTGTCAAATCAAGTGATACCTAGAATGCTGTACTTCATTGACCATCTAGAGCACAGGATTTATGCTTACGGGACCTTTGGTCATTAGATCTTAAGTGACCCTTATTTAATGCACCTTACATATGGTTATTAGGAAATCTATAACTTTGCACTTCAATGCAATATTGGTACCATGCATCATTTCAAACCACATTTGCTCCCTGGATTCCTTTGATGTGCCATATACGAATTCAGAAAAGAAAACCAACCTTTCGTTAGACAGCATAGGACACACTAACAGCAGATGTACTAATGTTTCAACAGCGTCAACTTTTTAACAAAATCTACATAGTTTCTTATTCTCAGGAATTCATTTTTTGATGTAACAGATTTCATTAGTATTTAAGACATTGAACCTGAATCGCATCACACTATTACAAAGTTTCCTTGAAGGATATTTCGCCAGATATGGCTCAAGTTCAGGGAACCATTTCCACACAGAAACTACTTGGTTATATAGCTTTGAATTCATGATCACTGCATGGTTAGCAACCCAGTCAAATGCTTTAATCAATGTTTTAATCTTTGCGGGTTTCTCTATGAGACACTTCATTGAAATGCCAAGATTCAACAATATGTTTTCCACATCAATTTGTAAATCCATCATGTATTTCTCCGTTACACCATCCTTTAGAATTTTGTACAATGAATTCGACCCTGCCAAAATGCATTTTGTATACAGCATAGCTCTTTTACTTTCCATTATGCTTTTTAGTGAACAGAGACCAAACTCATACCTTATGATTTCTAATGGTATGCATTTAGGTAGAAAGAATAATACTTTTTTCCAGATTAAAGCTTTTATGATTTTTAGGTGAGAAGTCAGTTTCACCGGGTAGAATTCCAAGCCATAAATTAAATTAACCTCAGAATAACCTTTAACAAATAAAAGTCTCTACATCCCATCATTGTAAATTTGCCACATTTCCTTTCAATTTCCTTCAACTGATTTCCAGCCTCTTTTGCCTTAGATTCTAAGCATTTTTTTGCAAAGTTTAGCGTCATGTTACTTGCGAAGGTATAACCTAAGTATTTAAAGGCTTTCTGTAAGCTTAACTTGGTTCCTTCAACACACTACACTGGATTAGAACTTGGCCTGTTACTTTGTCCCAAATTTATAACAACAGTTTTTGTAGGGTTAATATTCAATTTTAGTTCTTTAACAAAATCAGAAAACACATCGATTGGCCTTTGCAGGCCTATCTTTGTGCGATCCAGTAGCAAAAAGTCATCAGCATAGGCAACCCAATTCACAACAATCCCCCCAATCCTGGGAGGTAACAACCCAGAAGATTCAAATTTGTCATTAGCTCCAGAAGCATAAATATTGAACAAGACCGCCGCCAAGGCGCAGCCTTGCTTCAACCCATTCCTAGCTCTTATTTCTCTGGACATCAAGCCTTCATTGTTGAGCCTAACCTTTAAAACTGTATTCGAATAAAGATGGATAATCATGGCTAATAGGCTTCTTTCAATATTCAATGTAACAAGCTTTTGCCATAATATCGGTCTATCGACCATGTCAAATGCTGCAAATAGATCCATTGAGGCGGCATACAAAGGGATGTGCTCGAATTTCTTTGCTTGGCTTTGCAGAACGGACACTAAAAGGCCACCTGCATCTGTCCCTAGGCCTTTCCGAAACCCAAACTGCCTTACATCGAGGGTTTCTTTCTCCTCCATCCATCTCAACAGATTTTCCAATATCAAGGATGAGAATATCTTACCCTCTATGTTAATTAATGATATAGGTCTATAGTTGTTAAGACACAGGCGTTTGCCTTTTTTAAATATAAGTATCACGTACGAGACTTTCCACGAGTCTGGCATCTTATGGGTTTGGATTACATCACTAAATATAAAGTGCAATATTCCGGCCCATAGGTGGGCATTCTTTTTAAGTATGGTACATGTTAAATTATTGGGGCCAGGAGTGGCAGAAGGTTTCAACTTTTGAATCATTAACATTATTTTCTCCACCGAAACATCTGATACCCATTTATATTCCTTACATTCTACTGCTAATATACCATCACTGGAAGGGGCATATAGGTTCTCAAAAAAGTTGCGCCATACTAATTCACCAATAGGATTCGTAGTTAACTGCACTTGCAATGTTTCAGTGCTATTAATAAGTGACCAATAATTTCTGGAATTAGTCTCCTTCATAGCCCTGAGCATAGCCTCGGCATCTTTCTATTCAAGGGATGCACAATAATGAATCCTCCAATTCTTGTAAGCTTGTCGACACACTCTAGCTTGTTCTTTGTAATTAGCAGGTAACAAATTAAGTTTCTTCATAGCACGTAATTGCTTGTGCAAAAAAGCTCTATGCTGCTTAACCTCAAGGTCAAAAACGTGCTTGTGAGTCCTTTTATTGGGCACGAGACTAGAGCTTGGTCTCTGAAACTGATCTAAACTTGCGACCAATAACTCATCAAACGCTGCAATCGAGTATGTTTCTTTTTTTTGTTCCAAGGATCTTATCTCATAGTCATGCCACATCATATTATTAAATTTGATTGACTTGAAAGTATTCCATTTGACCCTGTTTTCCCTCACATTGACAGTTATTGGTACACAATTCACATTTCTGTAAGTAGATTTTTTCTTTAGATTCAGATTAATTGATATCATAGCATGGTCCCTTTTCAGACTTGGGTTATACAAGCATGTTTTCAGAATCCTTAATCAACTTATCACTAACAAATATGTAGTCTATAATTGTAGGCTCACCCCGGGCATTCCATGTACATTTATCGTTAAACACCATTTTCATTCCCCATGAACTTATAAAATTAAGCCAAAGAGCACCTCTATAACGTGTACAGCCCTTTTTTGAACCAGTAATGCCCTTGTCCACTAAACACCATTCCATCTCTATATTTGATAAATTGCAATCTGCATTCATGTCGCCAGCTATGAGGATGAAACCGTCAGGTATAAAAACTAACCATTCATCAATCAAGACATTTACTTCTTCTAACAACTTCTCAAACATTTGATCATCATACTCAGCATTATTCCAATATACGTTAATGACCATTAGACCCACCCTCCCATTTTGTGTGTTTAGATGAAAGGTTGCAACTAAACATGAGGTGTACAGATGTTTTTCAGATAACTTTTCAATATCGTGGGAATTAGGAAAAGCAAGTGCTAGGCCACCCTTAGGGCGACCTCTTGGTCCACAAGAACCAGGAAGACACAATACAACGTATCCGTCACATATCAGTTGCCCACATGCCCATGATTCCTGTATTCCTGTATGAGCACAAAATCAAAGTTCTCTAGTACTTTGCATACTTTTTTATTCTGTGCTAAATGCGTATGTCCTCTAGAATTCCACGAAAACCAACTTATATTGGCCACCTTCACTAAAGGGGCTTACCCATGTTTTTCAGTTGCTCTAATGAATCTTTAAGAGACACTGCCAGAGTTCTCCATTCCCTCATTTCGGTTAGCGACATAGCGTCCATGTGACTATGAGCACTGTCATCCCTTTTATCAGATGGTAAGATATTTTGTGCCACATGCTCATTCTCATTCACAAACTCCACACAAACTTGTTCTAGATAATTATAAGTGTCAAAACCCCTCTTCTGCAGTAAACCCGCTTCCTTCAAAATCAAGGCACGTACTAGAGGCGACTGAATCACCAGACGCACAAAGTCATACCTATGCGGATGAATATAATCCACCAGTTGTATATCTGAGGAAGCTATTAGTGACAGTTCTGGGATATCACAAAACAGGCTCAATATGAAGGGTCTTTTCAGCAAACATCTCGGGCCACGTAGTTAGTGCAAGCAGAATTTCCTTTAAGATTCTGGTCTGCGCTTTCACTTCTTTGAATAACTGTAGATTGTCCAGCTCCATTTCTTTTAAGTCACCCAGGCTAGATTTTATATTTGCTTCCTCCATGACTGTAACCGGCTTATTTACACCCACAGAGGTAGAAATATGGGTTGAAGTATCAAAATGCTCGGGTAAGCCTAACATAGTTATTTCATCTGATAGAAAAATTGGTGGTGTGTCCATAAATGACAAGCCGAGATTTGCTTTGTTGAAAGCACAAGGTATCTCCGCCTGTCTTCTTTCCTCATTAAATAATGATTGTGAGGATTCCTGCAACTCATTCACACAAGCATCTTCTAAGGTTGACTTTGATGGGTTTTGCGCACACTCCACTGGCTCCTCATCCGTGTCAGAGGAGTCCGGGAGTGGTAGGGCAGCCGCATGCGCAATACACATTCTCCTTGTTTTTATACTATTAATAGACATTGCACAATCGTGTTTAGTACCTAAGATCTTTCTTTTCATTCTGCCACAATACAAGCAACAGTACACAATAAAGAAAAGGGTGCACTGTTTTCACTGAACACACCAGTCACTAGAGAGACCACATAACTGCTGCATAAAAGCACTGGGAAACACGCTTTAAATGAAAATCACTGACTCACTGATTATAGTGCTCTCACTATTGAAGCCCAAACTGGCGCTTGCTTGTGTATAACTTTGTTTATGAAATTGGGGATAATACCTATTGTAGCAGTAGGTATGTCAGCTCACTGCTCAAAGCCGCTAACAACAAACAGTGTACTTCTCTGTAGTTCCGGGTGCGCGCGCGGGTGCGCTACGCACACAGAATTTCAATACAGGGGCGGGGCGGATCGGGGGCAGTCCCTTATTGATGTAACCAATCAGGTGAAACTTTGTCCAGGCAACTTCCGTGTTGCCTTCAAAGACTTGCTCCTCGTGTTCAGTTGCGAAAAATACAGTCCTTCAGCGCTCGGCGCGGCGAGTCTCCCACAGCAAACAGTGTTCTTCTCTGTACTTCCAGGTGAATACAGTTCTAGGTGGTACCACGATTACTCAGATTCCATTCAAATGCATCAACTGTACTCAGTTCAAATAGCATACGAATCAACACATCAACCATAGACGTAGGAGGAAGACAAGTTGGTTAGACAATTGGCAGAATACTGGTCCTGTTACCTAGACACAGTTCTGGTCGAGGATCCCCCCGACCTGGGCAACCTGTAAATGAAGATGCACTACAAGCCCAGTCCATATACTGTCTCTTAGAGGCCTATCTTCTTCTATAGTTCTGCAACCCAAATGTACCCTGTGTTGGAGAGTTCTTCATCAGGGAATCGACGGGCTCTTCTTGAGTGTGCTCCTTTTCAGGCAGGAGCCATGGGTCGTTGAACTTCCGAGATGAACAAAGGGTGATCGTTGTTGTTGAGGCAACAGCTTAGGTCCTTGCAGCGCTCGTAGACGAGTGATCGAAAATGTCCTGCAACAGGGGAGGCGTGCGGTGCACCTCGACCACGATGGTTCATTGCCTCAAAGAGTCAATGATGAACTTTGGCCCAGCAAGGGCGTTGAGTCGTCAGCGTCAGCGAACGGGACGTGACCACGGCTGGCTTCAGTAGCTTTGTCAGCATCTGTGAGGTATTCGGGTGGCGGGAAACCTGCCGGCGGATTCTCCTCGGTCGTTGACAGCCTTTATTTTCTCCAGCAGGACGAAAGCGGTCGACGATGATGAAGAAGGGAGTCCTTGGATCAAATGTTCTTAGGCAACAGGAGCACAGTGGCTCTGGTCGGCAACGGCGGGGCGGCGGTGGATGGCTGTCCGGAGTTTCTCTTTGTTCTCCTCTGCACTCCCCTTCTCCGGTCGGCAGCCTTTCGTAGGTCTGTCTTCCAGGGAGCTTTGGAAAAGATCAGCTGGTGCACGATGGTCCCTCATAGCTCGGTGAGAGGTCTCCTTACCAGGTATTCTCCTGGATCAGTTCTTGAAGGCACAGCAGCTTTCAGATTACACGGAAGGGAACAGCGGTTCACCTTCTTCTTCTGGCTCAGCTTTCAGAGTAAACATCAAGTATTAACTTCAGCTTCTGAATGATTTCTAGCAGTGAGAGGCCCCCAGATATACTAGTTGATCTCCAATTCACTCTGCTGGGTCACACTCAGGCAACCAATCATTCAGAAGGGCATTCAGGCAGTCAGTCAGCCAATCAGGCACACGGTCCATTCAGGCCATTCTTCTCCACCCAGACACTCACAACACGGGATGCGGATTCAGACAAGTACTCTGCCATTCAGCACTACAGACTGCAGTCATACCGCATTAGGGCAGGGCTGTCTCAGTCATTGGGCCTCATTACATGTTGTGCGGTAAAAATCTCAAATTACCGGCATGGCGCTCTTAACGTGTCCGCCCTCGCAAGAGGGCGCTAATAGCGTACCATTAGAGTACGCGGACACAAGCATAGTGCCATTCCGGTAATGACCCTACCGCCATGCCACTAAAGACCCCAAAAAGTCACTTACCGCCCTCGACGAAAGTGCAGCTATCACCTCTGCCCTCACTCTGCATGCAAATAGCGGTGACCGTTAAATTGCGGAACCGGAAATAGCGTCATCGCACAGGAACGGGAAAGAGCATGGCGGCCATCTTTAAAAACACAATCCATTGCCATCCTCTGCCCCCTGGACCTGTTTAGAGTAGCTTGCAGTTGCAAATCATCAGGGACACCCTCAACATGCCCAAGGCATTGAAAAAAAACACCGACCAGCAGCGGAAATAAAAATTCACCTCAGATGAGCTAATCATGCTGACCCAGACCCTAGCTGACAATGCCGCCGTTGTCTTTGCCAAGGACATGCGGCGTGAGACACTCATTAAAAAAAAGGCAATCTGGGCTGATGTTGCGGTGAAAGTTAGGGCAGTGGGCACCACCACCCTCAATGTGCGTGAGTGCAGGAAAGGGTGAGACGACATCAGACTCCGGGTGAGAAGCATCCTTGCCGAAAACCACAAAATAGCCACTGCAGGTGGATCCGGTTCACCCATCAAACTAAAGGAATGGGAGGAGACCTGTGCGAACCTAATCGGAGTGGAATGCATTGAGGGAGTCGGCACTATGGAGCATGGTGTGGCAACCACTTCAGATGGAGGTGAGTGTACACATGACAGGATGCTATGTGAATGTACTGGTCCCCCCAAATGTGAGCCCAGAATCATCTCATGGATGGACAAACATCCACACATGCATCCATCCCTGCCCATGTCAGTGTCAGACCCAAACACACACACATGCACACATCACCAGAGACAAGTGCCAAACACAACCATGCATGGATGAGGCACTGAACTGACACATCACCTGCATCCCCAACAATGAAGTCCAATTGGCCACAACTGCATTATTGCTGTCTTCTGCATAAAGTACATAGAAACGTAACCAATGCCATCCCCCTTCTTGTCCCTGACAGGCTCACATACAGACAGTGAGGATGCCGGAAATGCCTCCCAGGCACCCCCTGCAAGTAAGAGAACAAGGGCACAGGACTCTGAGGACACCCCCACGAAATCAAGGGGCAAGAGGGGAAGGTTCCACATGATGAGTGTCAAGCATCGGAGGAGTGACACTGCCAGGATAGAAGTAGCCACACCACCAACTACAGCCCCACCACCGAGGGTGAACCCACAACCACCAATCTCTGCCACGGGGGGCCCACCATCAGCTGCGCCAAGCTCCGCAGGAGAGGCAGCAGCCACTGCCCCACTATCTGATGTTGAGGACACAACAGATGTCACAATGGAGAGGCACACCCCAACCCCCCCTGGAACCCCAGAGCCATCACCACTCCAGACACGTGGGTCTGATGCCAGTGGCGAGGACAACATTCTAGGTTCTTTGACCCCCACGGTGGCTTCACCTGCTGACATGGATGCATCAGAGGGCACAGCGGCCACTCCACCGGCACCCAACACTGCCCTCGACCTGGCCACCATCAGCCAGCAGCAACAGGAACTAACTGTGCTGGTTGGCACAGCATGTGGAGGAGGCAGCCCATCTCAGGGAGGAGATTGTGGAGACAGCAAGGCATTCCAGGGAGGGGATGGAGGCCTGTACAGACAGGCTGTGTGAGGAGATAGGCAGACTTAGGGAGGTCCTTACTCGAATAGCGGACACAATGGACCGCCACTTCACACCACCAGGACAGTCAGCCACGTCGTCATCCGCCGGTTCAACGCAGACAAGCCCCCTCCGCCGCTCCATACGCACCACCAGGCGCATGTCTAGCCAGCCTCCAAATGCTGCTGCAGACAATGGCCAATAGGGAGCTCATGGCGAAGCTTCTGCGTGCATGGCCGGATGGAAACATAGTGGCAGACACATGAGGAACTGTTGTGGGGGGTGGGGGAAAGGGTGTTATGGGTCTGTAGTGGGGGGTGGGAGAAAGGGTGTTATGGGTCTGTTGTGGGGGGTGGGGGAAAGGGTGTTATGGGTCTGTTGTGGGGGGTGGGGGAAAGGGTGTTATGGGTCTGTTGTGGGGGGTGGGGGAAAGGGTGTTATGGGTCTGTTGTGGGGGGTGGGTGGAAGGGTGGTGAGATGTTTGGGGACATGCACTTTTTCATCTTTCCGTTACTTAATGCACTGGTGTCTGATCAAAATACAGGCTTGGACATCTTCATTGTGTTTGTGTACTTTATTGGCGACAGGGTCCATTGCGTGCTTCCAAACATACACCAGTGCATTCATACCCATATCCATGTGACAGTAAAAAACCACGTTACTCAGAATATTTGGTTGATCAGATGTTGTCTCACAGCACGTCCCTCCTGACCATCCGCTCTTGCATGTCCCGCATCCCCTTCACCTCCCTCCTCATCACCATTATCATCCTCATCAGGTGCCACCAGTGGCTTGTCCCCATTCTCTGGCACACCGGCACACCATGCTTTTTGGAGAGAGAAGCATTCACTTAGGTGGCTATTTCCCCAACCTTGATTGCAGTTCCCGCAACTACAATTACCTGGAAGGTCCATGCCACCTCTCTGCCAGCACTGTCTTGCAATGGAAGTAATTCCTATATACTACCTGTCCTGTCTTGATGTAGTGGCAAGCCTCTTAGGTTTGTTTGGTAGTGTTCCTCTCAAGTATGGCAATATTTAATAAAGATATCATCAGTCAAAAGATTGCAAATAAGCAAGCTGTTTACTGGTGTTGATGAATGAAGATGCACTGAATGCCCAAAAAGCATATCATGGGGGCTAAATCCCATTTTTTACACACCCGTTCCACATGCTAAACAGCAATAGCAGCAAAGCCTCAGGTCACTTAAAGTTAGTCTTTGAACAGAGCTTTGTGAGTTGGTTCTTCAGCACTCAATTCAACCTCTAATCTGTGCCGCTGATTGATGATTAAGTGGACAGTGAAGCTGGTGTTGAATGTTCAGGTCTGCACAAAATTCCTTCATCAACTCTTCCATAAAATGAAACACTATATTGCTATTTATGTATCATGCTCTGAAACACTTGTGTATGGGCGCGATACAAATAAAATATCATAACAAATGCTGACCGGCACTCTAAATCCTAGTGTAAAATCCATAATCAGAACTTTTGCCAATGTCAGAGTATCCACTTTCCTGCAGGGGAAGGTCTCAATACAACCTGAAAGTATATCCACCACCACAAGAACATACTAGAAATGAGTGCATTTTGAGAGCTACACGAAATCTGCTTGTAAGTTCACAAAAGGCCCATGGGGACGCGGATGTGCTCCTAGAGTTGTTGGAACATTCTTTCCCACATTATACTGCTGGCAGGTGATACACTGCCTAAAACATGCTGTGGCATAGCAGAGAGGTCCGGTGCAAACCAGTCCTGGTCAAGGGCTGCATTCATACCCCTCTTTCCTTGACGGGCAAGTCCATGGTAAATACAAGCGAAAGAGAGTTACGTACTTGGCAGGAGAGTGAACCAAGTGGATGCAACACAATATTTGGAATCTGGCACCCATACCCAAATGTAAAACCAAAGTTCAAAGCCAAGAGGTTCTGGGACTCTGACAGAAGAGAAAGATAAAAGGGTCAAGAACCCTAAGACTGGAAACAGGGGACACCTAAACTGGTAGGATACAGGAACTGTGAGTTAAATCACGGTTCCACATGCGTTATTCAGAGACTTAACAGAAAAAGGAAGCTAGGGGAAAGCAGCACCACCCTAACATTGGAATCTTGCATTTTGGAACACTATTTTGCAGCACTGACACTGGTTGGAGGCACAACAAACACTTTTGTTTGAGAAGAAATCAACCTTGCAGAGTCATATTAGATTACTAGTGTTAGGGACAGAAGTAGGTTGTTGGGACACAACAGTGGCAGACTTTTTAGTTTTGGACTTCCTGGCAACATCATTTGTTTCCTTTGAGTCAGGGAAACCCCTCTTAGATTTAGGGATAGAAAGGCATTGTACAACCCACTGACTGATTTGGCTATCCTGGTGGGCACCCCGCTGTGCCCGGCCACTGCCTCATTCTCTCGCCCAGAATATTCCTCCAAAAGCTCCCCTTCCTGGAACGGGACCATGTGGATTCTGTCACTGTGAAGCCATACACTTGCTATGTTCTCTTTCTTTTGCTTTTGGCAAGCTAAACAGAGGTTCGCCACAGTCACAAGTTCTGTGAGCAGCCTATTGTGCCACCTTGACAAATGCATTGGGTACTGCTTTCTGAGCTGTATCCTCAGGTGTTACTATGCCTGAGTGTGTAAATATTATCTTTAAATGATCCAAGTCATCCACTGGCAACTACCCTTTAACTCTCCAATCCAGCTTGTCTGGGCATACTTCTGGACAGTGGTTAGTAAACTCTTTCAAGCCTGTTCCAACTCATTTAATGTCAGCTGCCGGCCATTGACTCTGTTGCATAAGCTTTGGCCTGACCGCCATCCATGTAATTGGTCCATTGCAGGTTATAAGGCAGTGGGATTCCTGTGGGTGTCTAAAGCTCTTAGTGACCTATTGGATACTGTTGTGAAGTGATCATTCATTGGTCAGACATGGACTGCTAGATCATCGGTCCCTCTGTCCACTGCATTCCAGCTACCATAGCGTGTGTGGCTGTGGTAGTAGCAATAAGGGGTCTAGCTGCTACACCATCTACCCATTCGTCTTGATGGACAGGTATTCATACACTAGTGAAAAACGTTATCTTGTCCTCTGCAGTCTCCTCCCTCATACTAGTTACTTTTTACCAATCTCTATACATGTAACGCAGAACCTCAGTTAGTTTGTACCTTATGCAGTTCCACACTGTTCCACCAATCTGCACCAAATTTTGCATAGTTACCTATTAGGAACCTTTGTACATTACTCTCTACATGACATTTGGACACCCCAACACTTTCCTCGGATTTCGGCCCCTTCACACATGAGATGGTTGCCTGAAATTAGCAAAACATCAATGTGGTCGTAGAAAGACCGGACATAGCTTATTTTAAGCATCTCAATGTGAGGAACAAAGCTCAAAAGGTAGGACATTAAAAAACGTGTTTCAAGGCCCTAGGATGCACTGTTTCAGAGATATTTGCATTGCAACACACTGCACTGCGCCAGGGTGAGACGACAGTTGGGGAGAGCACACCGAAGGTCCCAGTATGCTGCGCATGTCAACTCTTGCCTCCCCTTCACGTCTGCTTCGGGGTATGACAGCCAGCCATAGTACACTCCGGACATTACTGGCTACATGACATTTGGACACCCCACTCCTTTCCCCGGATTTCAGTCCCTTCACACATCAGACAGTTGCCTGAAATCAGCAAATAATCAATGTGGCCGTAGAAAGACCCAACAGAGCTAATTTTAAACGTCTCGACATGAGTAAATAACCGAAAGGTCCCTATATGACCTTGAAAACCATATTTCAAGGCCCTCGCATACATGTTTCTGTGATTTCTGAACAGGATCTCAGCTAGATTGCTGATGAAATGTTGCTTGCAACGTCCCGTAGTGCAATAGGACAGTACTTGGTGGGAGACAACCTACCCCACTTCTTATAAATAGGAATCAAGATAGAAGTCTTCCAGGAAGAGGGTATGATCGTAGATTTCATAATGTTAACAGTTTAAATAAAAAGTCTGCTCACAATACACTGTTACCCTTAAGGACCACATTTGACAGGCCGTTAGGACCAGGGCTCAAGATGGATTAGCCTTCTTAATCAGGAGCTCTACATCCTCAACGTTTATATTCATATCCCAGGGTGTAGAATTTAAATAAGGTTTATTCGAAATTAGAACCCTGTTTATCTCTAAATAAGGCCGCACAATGGTTCATCTAGGCTGATCTCTAAATAATTCTTGACTTTCCTAAAGTCCATAGTTGTCAGTAATTGAAGCCCCAAACTACCTGGCTGAAGTATTAGGCACAAAAGCGTGTGGCAAATAGGCTGATGCAAAGTAGGTCACCCTTCAGCCAAGCGGTATGGAGAGTGCAATAAGAAATGAACCTGTCTCAGAGTAGGGTACAGTGAGGGAGCATTGAACTCGCAGGGAGAGGGCCCGGGAAAGTTGCAGTACAAAGTGGGGCATCCCCCAGAAATAACCAGAGGGAAAGTGCAAAGAGGAACAGTGACCGCAAGTGGGGGGACAGCCTTTTCTGGATGGCACTCTGCAACATCCCTGGTTTTTATATGACATACAGAGATAGATCTGTTATTGTACTCAGAATTGTGGCATAAAATGCCAGCCTGGTCATCTCATATTCTCATCTGCTATAGTGGGTAGACTTGATAGTATCCTCAGCCAGAAGATTCCTTGTTTCACAACAAGCCAGAAGTTAACCCTCTGTCATGATTCCTGCCCCTCATGTCCCCAGCCCTCCAAGATGTCAGGCTGGAGCCAGGCCACGATAACCTTCCTGGCCCTCAAGGGCCTCTCCATCCCTCCAAAGACCCACTTGGAGTCAGACTTGGCGCTTGTGGCACCAGACTCACTCACTCCCATAGGATAACATTGGGGATTGGACTTGTAGTGCGTTGATGTGGACAAGATGGATGCCCCCACATATTACCGTTCCCAGAACTGCATGTGCGCTCTAGTCTTTTGGGTGTGGTTCAGCCCAGGGACAACTGGGATACCCAGAGACTACTTAAGCCACACCCAGGCTGAGAAACATGCTTTGCGTTTTCTGCACCTGCAGCGTGACACTCACTGTGTTCGGATCGGTCTCCAGTAGGCCTGCATCTTTCTTCTGCGCTCAGCTCCTGCAAGAACAAGAACACTGTTAGGAACAGCCTTACCTTGCAGCGCTTCTGCCCATCATTCATCGCTCCTTCTGTTCTGTGGGCATCTTCGGCTGTGTCATTCCCATCCCGGCACGCCGCTTCCTAAGGCTAAATGAAAAGAACAGAAAAATGCATTAGTAAGCATTCTGCAAATCTTCGCTTATTTTAAAATACTGTACAAGCTTCAAACGCTTACCTGAATCCCAGCCGCTCTGGGGGAACTCTGTGTCCGGAACTTCTCATCCATCTGCAAGAGGGAAAAGACACTCCAGGTTAGCGTGGAAACATCTAGAGGCACTGCATACCGCGCTTACCCACCGCATTTGTTCTTCATAACCGGCATCCACGCTGAAAACGTTGCGGCACCTAAAAGACACAGAAAAATAACTCAGTTTAATGCAAATACGAAAGGGGCGCATCGCGCTCTCACTCACCTTCAGCGCTACTCATCTCAGCAACACGCCGCCATCCCTGGACGCCGGCCATCATCTAAGGAAGGAAAGGAACGAAGTTAGAGAACTGTTCAAAAGACTCATTATACTTACCTGTCAGACTCTTGCCAGTGAAGTAACTAGGCAGCACCGAGCCCGCATCAATCAACGCGCCCATGTGCTGAAAGCAGGATGGAGAGCACACTATCCAAGAAAACAAGGCCCAGTCTCCAGTCGAATAGCCTCCAGGGAAGGGTTCGAGGTCGTAAGAGGTCAGAACAGGCTGAGTGAGTACTTCAGACTTTGGACCTAAAGTAAATTTCATGTATTGGTTTTGGCAAAACATTATCACCTTATTTGTTTTTCAAAGTGCAGGATTCGCTGCGTTATTTACTGACCTGATAATTTTATATCCAAGTCGTGTGGTTCCGTTTTTCGCTAAATCCTGTTGCGGCTGCACGTTGGCCCTGCGTGTGTTTTTTTCCTTTTTCCAAGGGTTTCGTATAATTCTTTAATTGAACTGACCTGAAAGGACAGAATCAACATTATTGGGTGCGGGCTCCCCATGTTGACAAGAAGTATACTAGTTTCCGCTCACTCGCGGGGTTCTGCGGTTGTTTTTTATTTTTTATATGGTAGAGGGGGCAGCAGACCTCAGCCATACGATTAATTTACCTTTTAGGAAGTTCACTGGATCAGTCTTCCTTGTTCGTCGTGCAGCTCCTCTTGATGTCAGCGCGGGTCAAGCCAACCTATCTAGGCCTTTTTCTAAAAAGTGTTCTTTCTAAGAAATGTTTTTTCTAATAAGTGTTCTGTCAATTATAACAAGCCCATAGGCTGAATTTCATCAGTATCCAGAGGGTTTTTTTCATCACCATGTACACGGAAAAAGAGCAGTTCGTCTGCATCTCGATATCCCAAAATGAGATTCTAATAATATATGGAGTCGGCCACACACGGCTCTATATCAGAGGGTGGCTTTAACCTTTCAAATTAAGCATTTACACTGCCTATATTTGTTTCAATGCATCAAAACAAACAAAGCACAATTGTTTTTCAACAAAACCAGTATAAAAAAGAGCTCTGGTACACACGCTCTAAAATGGCCACCCGCGTTGCCAATAAGACAGCAGTAGCCTTTTGGCATCCGTACGCGGCAGTCACATGACACACGAATACGGAAGAAATACAATCTCCTCCCCCGCGACATCGAATTCAAACGAGTTGGTCTCCCCGCGCTGAAATCAAGAGGAGCTGCACGACGAACAAGGAAGACAAATCCAGTGAACTTCCTAAAAGGTAAATTAATCGTATGGCTGAGGTCTGCTGCCACCTCTACTATATAAAAAATAAAAAACAACCGCAGAACCCCGCGAGTGAGCGGAAACTAGTATACTTCTTGTCAACATGGGGAGCCCGCACCCAATAATGTTGATTCTGTCCTTTCAGGTCAGTTCAATTAAAGAAATATACGAAACCCTTGGAAAAAGGAAAAAAATGCACGCATGGCCAACGTGCAGCCGCAACAGGATTTAGCGAAAAACGGAACCACACGACTTGGATATAAAATTATCACGTCAGTAAATAACACAGCAGATCCTGCACTTTGAAAAACAAATACGGTGAAAATGTTTTGCCAAAACCAATACATGAAATTTACTTTAGGTCCAAAGTCAGAAGTACTCAGACGAAAAGACCAAAATGAAGAAAACTATAGATGCCTTGAAGCCTAAATAATATAGAAGAAATTCACTTCATGACGACACACAGAAAATAAGAAGTGACTTCATTGTGTGTTCACAACAAAAATCAAAAACTTGAGTCCGACCACAAAAGCATATAAAGGTCAGTGCCAAGTGGGAATGTGGAGAATAGAGTATCCATTTCGCATGAACTTTTACCAGAAGAGTTTTTCAACTGTGTCAAAGCAGTAACACAAATTCCATATTCCCATTCTTTACAGCATTGGAAAATAGAGTGAACATCTGGGGTTTTCGAATTTATGTCAATTAAAATCAGCATCCTGTCCTGAAGAGGGCCACAACTAGAACAGCAGAACACCAGGGATGGTGTTGATGCAAATTGTGTGCCGAAACATATGTAGACATCCCGACACAAAAACAAATGTGTTTTTCTTGCAGCGTTAAAACTCTCATGATGTGCATTTAATGTCTTGGTCTCCCCAAACAGAACAAGAACTCCAATAATTGATTTGTAAAAGTGTTACATTGGAACTGTCACTTTACTAACCCTAGAGACCACAAATAGAATATGTGTGTGTTTTTGCGGACTTTTTAATTTCATGTGTTCTAATTTGTTCCTAAGCTTGGGGGAATCTTGTGGAAAGCACCGACCATTCTCAAAAGTGTATAACTTAACCTATTAAAATTTTGTGTTTTTTATTCTGATTGCTCTCTGGACAATGATATGTCTTTATGCGACTTCTAGATAGGTAAGAAATATATCTATCAAAAAATCCCCTTGTCCCTGATCGCTTTGCAAGGCGGACAAAAAGAGGGGTAATTGAGCTTCTGTTACTTTTTTCTCTGAGAATCCAGTCCCGTTGTTAGCTCAATCCCCCTTTAACAAAAAATAGGGACTCACCCTTTCTGTATACACACCCTGAGGAGAGAGCTGATAGTAGCCAAATAACACACTGATGATTTAAGCTGGCAACTTCTCCAGTCACAAGCAGGGCATGCACCATTGCCGGGAAGCGTGCCCTCGATGCCAGCGCGATCAGCCAATCCCGTTCAGATAACCCTTCCTAGGGCAGTTCCCTTGGCCCGCCCGAACGATTTACGGGGGATTCCAAGAGGTTTGCAACGTTCATGAACCAGTGCCGCCTGCACTTCCTTTGTAGGCCAGGGGCTGTTCCTAATGACCAATCACAGGTCGCTTTTGTGCTATCCTACCTGAGTGGTAGCGCCACGGACTGGTCTGTACCCTTTGTGGCCCAAGACGATCCTTTGCTGCATGACTTCAAGGGCTTTCAGCAGGAGATGGAAAAGCTGTTCGCCCGTCGTACTCATGGGCAGGTATTAGACGACAAACTTCTGTCCCTACGCCAAGGGAATCATGACCTATTAACATACATAGCCACGTTCAAAAGACTCGTAGTTGAAGCAGAATGGCCAGTGGAGAAGAGAACCACGTTATTTCATCAGGGGTTGCGGGGGGAGCTCAAGGATGTTCTCGCACAAGTAGTGAACCCCCCGAAAGATTGCTCAGAATTCATCGACCTTGTTGTTCAACTGGATCATAAGTTGCAGGACCGAAGAGCAGATCGAAAGAGACCGGACCCTCGCCCTATGTATGTGCGTTCAAAGGACAATACTGCCTGAACAATGGAAGGTTCAGGAGAACTAATGCAAATCAGGGGTGGGGGTCAGATCCCCCTTGACTAAAGCAGAAAGGGATAAAAGGAGACAGCTGCAGTTATGTCTGTACTGTGGATGGTCAGGTAATTTCCTTAAAGAGTGCCCTGTGAAGCCACCGAGGAGGATGGCAGGGGCCACAGACAAGGAAGATACCATCAAGGAATCGGAAAACTCCCCACCCCGGCAAGTGTAGGGGTCCACTTGTCGAGCGAAGAAAGTGAGCTACAGACCTCCCATTTTGCACTATCTGTGGTCTTGATCAATCACCAACAACCATCTCGGATGCATGCAGTAAGAGCGTACATAGACAGTGGAGCCATTGTGAATTACACTGAACAGGATCTTGCGGCAAAGATGGGGCTTCCGTTACATCCTAAATCAACCACCGGCACTGTTACTGCTGTCGACGGCACGGAAATAGCTTTTGGTCCAGTATCCCAATGCACTGCAGCTTTAACCCTTCTGTGCCAGGATGGACACCAAGAATCTATCGTTTTCGACCTCATTAAGGCACCACAGTTCCGGTTGATTTTGGGAATGCCATGGTTGGTAGCTCACAATCCTCGAATCGATTGGTGAGCAAAAGAATTGGCCTTTCCCGAGACTTGTGCCCACACATGTTATCGCCAAGAGAAACAACCAATAGACACCAGAACCTCCACGCTTGCGACTGTGGCAATCGGCACCCTACCAAGTGGATACCAGGACTTTCAAGATGTCTTTCAGAAAGAACAGGCTAATGCTCTGCCACCGCATAGACCATATGATTGCCAAATTGACCTGATACCCGGCACACAAATCCCTTGTGGGCGAATTTACATACTCACAGTACCAGAAAACCAGCACCTGAACGCCTTTCTTGACCAATACCTGGCCAACGTGTACATCCGTCCCTCGAAGTCTCCAGCAGCCAGTCCTCTATTCTTCGTACCAAAAAAGGAGGGGGACTTGAGAACGTGCATCGACTATCGCGCACTGAACCAGATTACCGTAAAAATCACTACCCCCTGCCACTGATCCCTGAATTGCTTGATCAAGTCAAAGATGCCCAAATCTACACAAAACTAGACATCAGGGGGGCATATCACCTTGTTCGCGTAAAACAGGGGGACGAATGGAAAACCGGTTTTCGCACCAAATACGGCTCGTACGAATATCAAGTAATGCCCTTTGGCCTTTGCAACGTGCCTGCTGCATTTCAATACTTCATGAACGATGTCCTATGGGAATTGATTGATGTCTGTGCTCTAGTGTACATCGACGATATCCTAGTATATTTCGCATCAAAGCACGACCACGTTAAACACGTCCGATCCGTATTGGAGAAACTCTGTCAACACCAGCTCTACGCCAAGCTAGAAAAGTGCTCATTCCACGTCTCCGAGGTGGAATTCCTGGGCTTTGTTCTCAGCCCTAATGGAATCCGAATGAATGTACACAAGGTAGATGCTATCCTGAACTGGCCATCCCCAAATTCATTCAAGGGGGTTCAAAGTATGCTGGGTTTTGCAAACTTCTACCGCCGGTTCATCCCAGGATTTTCACAAATCGTGCATCCCATCACGTCATTAATAAGGAAATGCAACAAAAATTTCCAGTGGACAACAGAAGCCGAGGAGGCTTTCCAGGAACTCAAAGCAAGATTCACATCTACCCCAATCTTACGCCACCCTAGCCCTGATCTCCCATACCTGGTGGAAACGGACGCCTCAAGCATGGCTATGGGAGCCGTCTTCTCACAAAAGGTCCCCGAAACGGGCAAGTTACACCCTGTTGCCTTCTGGTTGCGTAAATTCACACCCCCTGAACTCAATTACGCTATTACAGACAAAGAACTCCTGGCCATTAAGTCAGCCTTTAAGGCATGGCGGCACTACCTCTTGGGCACCAGACACACAATCACCGTAATAACTGACCACCGGAACCTCCAGTACCTAAAAATGGCAAAGGCCCAATCCTCACAACAACTACATTGAGCTCTTTTATTTGCTGAATATGACTAGGTGATTACATTTCGACCATGGGTGAAAAACGGGAAGGCCGATGCCCTTTCCCGTATGGGGGTGGAAGAGCAAGGGTATCAGACCCCTGACCCAATAGCAATCATCCCGAGTGACAAGCTCCTAGGAATCACAGCAACCATAACTCAGAAAGAATTACATGAAGAAATCCAGAACCTGATGAGTCCGGAGCAATTACAAGCGTGGAGTGCACAGGGAGAACCTTACATGATATGAATCGTTTACTCTTATCAGACCAAGAACTACGAGAACAAGTCATGTCCGGTTATCATGATTTCTTGATCGAGGGCCACCCCGGAATCGCTAAAACCCTACCCGAGGTAAAACGAAATAATTGGTGGCCCACTTGGCGCAAAGACATTATCCAATTCATCCTATCTTGTGGAGTGTGTGCTCAAAACAAGTCATCCAAGCAGAAACCGGCTGGGCTGTTACAACCAATGGAAATCCCACCAGCACCCTGGCACACGTTGTCCCTCGATTTTATTACTGACTTACCACCCAGTCAAGGGTTTAACGCTATTCTTGTGGTCGTGGACCTATTTTCAAAAATGGCACATTTCTTTCCTTTTAAGGGGCTCCCAAATGTTTCCACTCTGGCAAAGGTATTTCTTGAAGGCAAAGTACGGCTCCATGGGTTTCCTTCAGTTTTGGTCTCAGACCGAGGTACTCAATTTGTATCTAACTTCTGGAGAAAATGCTGCTCTATGGCCCAGATCGACATCCGGCTATCCACCAGTCACCATCCCCAAATGGATGGTCAAACTGAGAGGACAAATCAGACGCTCGAGCAGTATCTGCGTTGCATGTTACACCAAGCTGAAGGAAGCTGGTTTGACCTATTATGGATTGCTGAATATGCTTATAATAATTCCCTACACACCAGCACTGGGCAGACACCCTTTTATACCATGTGTGGCAGGCACCCACGATCTTCTGAGTTGGAAATTCCTACAACCCTGGAAATGCCAGCAGTCAAAACCTTGCACACAACCATTTCTCAAACCTTTAAAAGGGCAGCTGAACACCTACTTCAAGCTAAGAATCGCCAAAAGAAGTTTGCTGATCAACACCGAGCAAAGGCCCCCAACTACCAATTGGGAGACAAAGTCTGGCTGGTGTCTAAACCGGTGTCCATTAAAGAAGCCCGAACTTTCCGTCCAAGATACCTGGGTCCATTCACCATCACCTCCGTGATAAATCCTGTGGCGGTCAGACTAGCTTTGCCGTCAAACATGCAGATTCATCCTGTGTTCCACGTGTCTCTCCTTAAACCTGTTCAACCTGGGACCCGGGTTGCAACGCCACCGCAGCCAGTAGTAGTCGCCGGGGAGCCAGAATTCGAAGTCAAGGACATCCTAGATTCAAAGTACGTCAGATCCAAATTATACTACTTAGTAGACTGGAGGGGGTATGGTCCACAAGATAGGACATGGGAGCCTTGTGAGTACATCCATGCACCTCGCTTGCTTAGACAAATTCATCAAAATCATCCAACCTAACCAGGACCAGACAGAAGAGCCACCTTGAGAGGGGCCTTGGGGGGGAGTGCTGTCATGATTCCTGCCCCTCATGTCCCCAGCCCTCCAAGATGTCAGGCTGGAGCCAGGCCACTATCACCTACATGGCCCTCAAGGGCCTCTCCATCCCTCCAAAGACCCACTTGGAGTCAGACTTGGCGCTTGTGGCACCAGACTCACTCACTCCCATAGGATAACATTGGGGATTGGACTTGTAGTGCATTGATGGGGACAAGATGGATGCCCCCACATATTTCGGTTCCCAGAACTGCATGTGCGGTCTAGTCTTTTGGGTGTGGTTCAGCCCAGAGACACCTGGGATACCCAGAGACTATTTAAGCCACACCCAGGCTGAGAAACATGATTTGCTTTTTCTGCATGTGCAGCGTGACACTCACCGTGTTCGGATCGGTCTCCAGTAGGCCTGCAACTTTCTTCTGCGCTCAGCTCCTGCAAGAACAAGAACACCGTTAGGAACAGCCTTACCTTGCGGCGCTTCTGCCCATCATTCATCGCTCCTTCTGTTCTGCGGGCATCTTTGGCGGTGTCATTCCCATCCCGGGTGCCGCTTCTTAAGGAAAGGGGAAAAGAACAGAAAAAAGGCCTTAGGAAGCATTCTGCAAATCTTCGCTTATTTTTAAATACTGTACGAGCTTCAAACACTTACCTGAATCCCAGCCGCTCTGGGGGAACTCTGTCTCCGGAACTTCTCATCCATCTGCAAGAGGGAAAAGACACTCCAGGTTAGCATGGAAACATCTAGAGGCGCCGTATACCGTGGTTACCCACCGCATTTGTTCTTCATAACCGGCATCCACGCTGCAAACATCTTGGCACCTAAAAGACACAGAAAAAGAACTCAGTTCAATGCAAATACGAAAGGGGTGCATCGCGCTCTCACTCTCACTCACCTTCAGCGCTACTCATCTCAGCAGAACGCTGCCATCCTTGGACGCCGGCCATCATCTAAGGAAGGAAAGGAACGAAGTTAGAGAACTGTTCAAAAGACTCATTATACTTACCTGTTGGACTCTTGCCAGTGAAGTAACTAGGCAGCAACAAGCCCGCATCCATCAATGCGCCCCTGCGCTGAAAGCAGGACGGAGAGCACACTATCCAAGAAAACAAGGCCCAGTCTCCAGTCGAATAGCCTCCAGGGAAGGGTTCGAGGTCGTAAGAGGTCAGAACAGGCTGAGTGACGTCCCTGTGGATACCAGGTGAGCGTTACACCCTCTTTCTTCTTGAGTCGGCAGCCCCCAATTTCGGTTGTGTCCGATGAAAGCAACGGATCAAAATCTAAATGACACCTCACCTCTCACTGTGGAATCAGTTGAAGCTATCGTGAACATTATTAACCTAACTGAAGAAAATTATACAACAGAAGTCTTTATGGAAGAACAAAATATAGATCCATTTGAGACGGAAGAGTCACATCTAAAATTGCAATCCAAATTTATAGCGACTTTGATGGAAAATAATGCTATCGATATCTTTCAAAAGGCTGTCAGCAATGATCTGAGACATAACTGTCTAAGGAACAAATCTCTAACAATACAACACAATCTCTATCTAGAAGAGAAAAAAACAGTTGAGGAACTAGCAAATAACCAACAGTTAACCAAATCGGCAGATAAAGGAGGGAACATTGTGCTCATGCAAAGATCTGAGTACATTGCAGAAGGAAATAAATAATTGAGTGATACCAAATGCTACTCTGTACTACAAAATAACCCATTAAAAGAACTACAAAAGCAATGGCACCAAATGGTCAAGAATTGGTAAGAAATAGGATTACTGTCAGAGGAGGAGTCTGGTTACATGGACATCATGCAACCTGTGATGTCCATCATTTATTTCTTACCCAAAATACATAAAATATATGACACCTTTCCACCCTGTAGGCCCATAATTGATGGTATATGATCACTTACAGAGAGGCTCTCACAGTACATCGATCTACACCTACAGCACTCTCACAACAGGATTAGCTTCATTCCTAAGGGATACTAAACATGTTATCCAGCAGACGGAATTGATACCTTGGGAAAAAGATTTTCTTTTTGTTACCTTAGATGTGGTGTCATTATAAACTAGCATTAGCATATGAAAGAAATGGAACTACTGAATTTTTCTCAAAAACCAGATCTATTTAATTTCTACAACAAAACAATATAATTTTGGAAATGTTAAATTTTGTACTCTCAAACAACATTTTCATGTTCACTAAGGTCATCCACAAACAAGAGCAAGGCACAGCAATGGGTGGCAAATTTGCAACTTCATATGCAAATTTGTTTATGGGGCACTTCGAGCTTAATCATGCATGTCAACATCTCGCATTCAATGAAAATAACATTGTATATTGGGGCATTACATTGACAACGTTCTAATGATATGGAATGGAGGAAAGACAGAACTGCAAGAGTATATTAAACACCTAAATACTAATAATTATAATATTACATTCACAGAAAAAATAAGCTTGAGGCAATTGAATTTTTAGACTTGAAACTTTACACGGATGGAGAAAAGATTCTAACAGTCCTTTATACTAAACCGACCGCAGTGAATAATGTGTTACATGCACAAAGTAATTGTGTTAAACACATCATCAAAAACATCCCCTGTGAGGAAATATTAAGAGTAAAACGTAATTGCAGCATGGTAGAGAAATTTCAATCACACCTACTGGTCATCAAGGAAAAGTTTATTCAAAGAGGCTATCGAGCAGATGACTTAGATCAAACAATACGAAAAGCTGAAAAAATACCTAGGAACAGTTTATTGATCAATAAACAGAAAGTAACAAATAAACAAATGAAAATCAACTTTATCACCACGTATAGTAGTGAAGTACATATGTTGAAAAAACTTTTGAGGAAACATTGGAACACTCTCCAAACAGACAAAACATTAAACAAACATATTGAAGATAAACCAATGATGGTATTTCGAAAAGCACCAACTCTCAAACTGAAAGTAAGCCAAAGTCATCTTAAAGGAGAAAACACCAAAGATCTAAGCAAGTTCTTAAAAGTGCTGGCACCAACAGGAACACATAAATGTGGCAACTGCAAAATGAGTTCTCAAATACTCAATGGAGCTAAACATATAAACGTACCATATGGGAGAATGCAGGGAATAAAACAATACATCATCTGTACTAGCAAGTTTGTCATTTATGCCATAATATGCATCTGTGGCAAGAAATATGTAGGGAGCACCATAAGTGCATTGAAGATTCGACTCTTGGAACATCTGAGAGCCATAAAAAGTGGCGTGCAAGATGCCCTTTGGCCACACATTTCAGTCAAGAACATCAGTTGTCGCATATCAAAGACTTTACATTTTTGGCTTAGAAAAAGTAGACCTGCCAGGAAGGGGAGAAAATCATGAACTTTTACTACTGTTACATCTTTCAGACGCTGGTCCCTTTGGCATCGCGGACGACTATGTGGGGCTATGCTGAGGAATACATCCAATATGGCCGGCGGACTTGTTGACTCCGCAAATTGCAGCGGTACAGTTTTTTCACGTCTTGGCGGGACGTTGCTGGCTACTCACATGATCCCATATACAGACCAAAGAACTGTTGCCCGATGCATCGCTACTGCTAGAATCGGCGCTCCGTAAGTTCACATCTAGGGTTCAACTCTTGTTTCCCCTTTCATGAGCTTTCCCTCTCTCTAACCTTTCTTTCATTATTGTTCGGCTATCCAGGGTTTGACAGCGGCTAATTCCTTCCGCCGCCATTCCACAGCGGCTAGTTCCTTCCGCCGCCATTAGGCTAAGAGTCTTCTTTCCATCCCGCTCCAGAGTACAGTTCTCTTATTTGCCCGCTTTCTTTTGGAAAACAAGCCCTCACCGTCCTGTCTTTAGGTAGTTGACATTTTCCTATTTCCATACCTGTGCGATTTATCTGGAATTAAACACCTTCTCCCAATTTTAGGACTCTTTACTACTTCCCAGAAGTTCCAGGCAGAGCACGCTCTTGTTTAAGCGTATTGAAGTCCCCTCATTATATTCATAGAGGTCATTAATCGAACATTAGGTGAGGTCTAGCTACTACTGGTTTCCCTTTATCCGTTCTCTCCTTGTTGTCACTATTGAGGGTTATACTTACGTTTCTGTGTCTTTCATTCTTAGAGAAGAGTTCTGACTGCACATCATTCATGATCCAGCCGATTTCGGCCTTCCACAAGACCTGGCTCCGAAGTCCCTGCTTCCTGCCGCTACACAGGGTTTTTTCCCTCAGAGGTTTTCCCTGAGAGCTGTGCCCTCTCTCTCTGGTTTTCTTTTCCCAGGCGAGGAGTGGCAGGGCTGTCTGGGGAATCTTTCACTGCTGCATTCGTTCTCTCCACTGGATACTTTGCTGTCTGCCCAGGTGAGCTTTTGCCTGGAATTGTTTATATGTGCTATTAGTTATAACAGATAGTGACGCCCTGACAGACAGCAAGGACAATGGATCAACAAATGCAGCAGTTTATGGCTGCTATGCAGTCGATGTCTCTGGAAATGCAGTCCCTTAAGCAGGACAATGCTCAGTAAAGGTAACAGGTTTCCTGAGCGTTTTCTGAAACACCCCCATCCACTTTGCATACAGGCAAGTTTGATGGAGACCCCCACAAACTGAAGGAGTGTTTGGATTGTTGCACGGTACAATTTACCTTTAAATCCTACTACTTTCTGACGGATATGGACAAGGTCGGTTTCTTGATCTCCCACCTATCGGGACCGGCTTTGGCCTGGGCCACTCCGTTAGTAACCTCAGGCAATGCTATTCCTGACTCCTACCCAGCCTTTGTAAACTGTCTTAAGTCGATGTTTAGTTGACAGGAAATTTCTGCAGCGACCCAAGAGCGGCTTCTTGATCTCAGACAGGGTACCAAAGATCTCTTAACATACATCACCAAGTTTAAACAGTTATCTATTGAGACCGGCTGGCCAGATGAGGGGCTTCTCACTCTGTTCCGGTGGGGACTCTCGGAGGAACTCAAGGACAAAGTATCTAAAGTTCCTCGTCCTGCCAATCTGGTAGACATGATTACCCTCACAATGCAGATGGAATATCGCTTACAAGAACGTTCCCAAGAAAGGAAAAAGGGAAGAGGTATTCGTTCCCACGCTGAATGCCCTCCAACAACTAGCAAGCCGGTTCCCACAGAAGAACCCATGCAGATAGGGTCGATGTGAGGCCCCCTTTCTTCTAACGAGAGAGAAAGGCGTAAAACTCTGGGCTTATACATGTATTGTGGGTCATCCTCGCACATCTTACGGGACTGTCCGATTGTTCCTCCACGCCGAATAAGAATACCCGTTCTGGCAAACTCCAAGACCCTGCCGTAGGGGGAACCACGGCAGGAGTGCACAAACAGAGTTCCCCACACAGAATAGATCTGTCCCACGATAATTCTTCTGCTGATCAGTCTATGGTGCTGCTGCCCTTAACTATAGTATTACATGATCAGGTTCTGCAAGGGATACCTGCTTTAATTGATTGCGGGGCTGCCGGAAACTTTGTTGATGATAAATGGGCCGCGGAAAAGTGTAGTGCTAGGGTTGCCAAACGTCAGGTGACTCCAATCCAAGGTGTAGACGGCAGTCCTTTAAGTTCGGGTCCCATTCGGGAACAGACCAAACCCATTACCTGCATGATTGCGTCCCATAAAGAGACCCTAGTATTCGACCTGAGACCAACTATACCGGAATGTCACCAGCAAAATCTATCAGTATTTTCAACGCCTAGGTTCCCTACTTTACCCCCTCAACTGAGCGACGATTGTCATATAGATCTACTCCCAGACCAACCAATACCATTTGGGCGCATGTATGTTCTTTTCCAGCAAGAAAAGGCAGCTCTCATGGACTATCTTCGCTCAAATATACAGAACGGACTCATCACAGAATCAACCTCTCCCGCTGGAGCCACTCTGTTTTTTATCCCAAAGAAGGATTCGGAAGAACTCAGGCCTTGTATAGATTATAGAGGTCTTAATAAGATCACAATATCAGACAAATATCCAATGCCTTTAATTCCCGATATTCTAGAAGCAGTTCGGGGGGCATCAATCTATACCAAATTGGACCTCCGAGGGGCTTATCACCTCATCTGAATCGCTCCAGGGGATGAGTGGAAAACGGCTTTCCAGACGCTGTTTGATCATTACGAGTATGACGTAATGCCTTTCGGTCTGGCTAATGCGCCAGCTATATTCCAGCAGTTTATGGAGCATTTATTCACTGATATTCTACTACACTTTGTGGTCATATATCTTGATGACATTCTGGTCTTTTCCACAAACAAATAGGAACACATACGTCATGTAAACATTGTTCTGAATTGTCTCCAGTCCAACCAACTGTACTGTAAAGCAGAAAAGTGTGAGTTTCACCGAGACCAGGTTACCTATCTGGGGTTTGTTTTGATATCAATGGACCCCAGGAAAGTTTAGGCTGTTTTGGACTGGCCTTCCCCGACTAACGTCAAAGAAATACAGCGATTCCTTGGCTTTGCCAATTTTTACCGTAAATTCATCCCCCAGTATTCGGAGATCATTGTTCCTCTTACTAGACTGCTAATAAAGGGGGTTCCTTTTTCCTGGAATACGCAGGCTCAAAAGGCTTTCGCCACCATGAAGAGCCTGTTTACATCAGCTCCGGTTCTGTCCACTCCCGACTAGTCCCGACAGTTTATTGTGGAGACAGATGCATCTCACCATGCGTTGGGAGCTGTTATTTTGCAAAGATCTGAGCAAGGGGAAGAAACACCTGTGACTTACCTTTCAAAGACCTTAAATCCGTCAGAAGTGAAATATTCAGTCCTCGAGAAGGAACTATTAACCATAAAAAGGGCATTTGAGGAATGGAGGCATCTGCTGTTGGGCTCTCCGTTCCCTGTGGAGGTCCGTACCGACCATCAAAACCTTAAGGTACTTCAGCAAGCACATACCACCAATAGCCGGCAAGCCCGTTGGGCCCATTTCTTTCTGCCCTTTTTGGATTTTATTTTCCTTTCTTCCAGGGAACGAAAATCTCAGAGCAGATGCTCTTTCCCGAAAGAACCATCTGACAGCCAGATTCTGCTCTGAAAGACTGTTTCCCAAGGCTAGATTTATAGCAGTTATAAGCGATTTCCTTCAAATACTCAAACAAGCTACAGCCCGGAATTTGCAATCCTGTGAAAATATTGCATCTACACATCAGCTTTCAAAAGATCAGGGTTATATGTTTCACAGGGAACAAGTCTTGGTCCCTACTCCGTCTCTTCAAAAGGAAGTCCTCCAGATGTGCCTATATTCCAGGGCTGCAGGTCATCGAGGTTACCAGACTACCTTAGATATGGTTATACGCCAATTCTGGTGGCCTGGCCTACAATCTGATGTCCGAGATTATATATCTGCTTGCGTGATTTGTTTACAGTCCAAGACCCCACCTTTGCCCCCTCTAGGCCTACTTACACGTATGCCTATCTCAGATAGGCCTTGGCAAGTGATTTCTACAGATTTTATTGTTGACCTTCCACCTTCTTCTCTTCACACCACGATTATGGTTACGATTGACTACTTCACCAAATTGGCCCATTTCACCCCGTTGCACAAAATACCAGGGACGGGGCCCAGATCTCCAAAATATTCATCTCTGAGGTTTTTTCCCGTCACAGCCTCCCTGATACAATAGTATCTGACAGGGGTCCCCAATACACCTCCCTCATCTGGCAAAAGATGTGCAACATATTGGGGATCAGGAGAGCACTAAGCTCTAGATATCATCCTCAGTCTAATGGGCAGACGGAACGCCTCAATCAAACGCTGGAGTGCTACTTGCGCTGTTTTGTATCAGCCGCACAGGACAATTGGGTGGACTTACTACCATTGGCAGAATATGCCTACAACAACGCTATCCATTCTGCTCTGAAAACCAGCCCTTTCCACTGTTTCTATGAGTATCACCCTTCCTTTGTTCCTACAGTGGCCTTACCCTCTTCCTGTTGCCCTGGGGTTGACAGCCTCATAACGGACATACAGAACGGACATCGGGTCGCTCGGATGTCACTTCAAGCTGCGCAAGACCAGGCTAAAAGCTATGCTGACCGACATCGTCGAGCGGTGCCTGCGCTCGCTGTTGGAGACTCAGTTTGGTTGGCTTGCTGGTTCCTTCCACGCCACTTAGCTCCTTCTAAATTGTCTCCTAGATACTTCGGTCCGTTCAGAGTGGTGTCGCTAGTGGGCACAGCAGCTGTTCGACTGGCACAACCTTCTTCATGGTCCCGCATATATCCTATCTTTCATCTGTGACAGATCAAGTTGTCAGTATCGGATTGGTTTCTACGGACAGCTAAAGCTCATCCCCCTCCTGTTTCGACAGAGATGGGTCCTGAATTTGAGGTGGCCAGCATCTGTGACTCCCGGTATTATAGGGGCCGCCTCCAATTTCTTGTTGATTGTAAAGGTTATTCCCCTGCTGAAAGGTCCTGGGAACCGGCTTCGGGGGTTCACGCTCCCCGTTTGGTGCGACGATTTTTCCACATGCATCCAGGAAAGCCGGGGTCGCTGCCCTTGTGGAGGAGGCATACTGTTACATCTTTCAGACGCTGGTCCCTTTGGCATCGCGGACGTCTATGTGGGGCTATGCTGAGGAATACATCCAATATGGCTGGTGGACTTGTTGACTCCGCAAATTGCAGTGGTAGAGTTTATTTACGTCTTGGAGGGACGTTGCCGGCTACTCACGTGATCCAATATACAGACCTCTCTCTAACCTTTCTTTCATTATTGTTCGGCTGTCCAGGGTTTCACAGCGGCTAATTCCTTCCACCGCGATTCTACAGCAGCTAGTTCCTTCCGAGAGTCATCTTTCCATCCCGCTCCAGAGTACAGTTCACTTATTCGCCCACTTTCTTTTGGAAAACAAGCACTCATCGTCCGGTCATTAGGTAGTTGACATTCTCCTATTTACATACATGTGCGATTTATCTAGAACTAAACACCTTCTCCCAATTTTAGGACTCTTAACTACTTCCCAAAAGTTCCAGGCAGAGTATGCTCTTGTTTAAGGGTATTGAAGTCCCCTCCTTATATTCATCGAGGTCATTAATCGAACATTAGGTGAGGTCTAGCTACTACTGGTTTCCCTTTATCCGTTCTCTCCTTGTTGTCACTATTGAGGGTTATACTTATGTTTCTGTGTCTTTCATTCTTAGAGAAGAGCTCCGACTGCACATCATTCATGATCCAGCTGACTGCGGCCTTCCACAAGACCTGGTTTCGAAGTCCCTGCTTCCTGCCGCTACACAGGGTTTTTTCCACAAGACCTGGTTTCGAAGTCCCTGCTTCCTGCCGCTACACAGGGTTTTTTCCCCCCGAAGGGTTTCCCTGAGAGCTATGCCCTCTCTCTCTGGTTTCCTTTTCCCAGGCGAGGAGTGGCAGGGCTGTTTGGGGCATCATTCTCTGCTGCATTCGTTCTCTCCACTGGATACTTTGCCGTCTGCCCAGGTGAGATTTCTCCTGGAATTGTTTATATGTGCTATTTGTTATAACAACTACGTAGAAGATAAGCCAAATGGATTTGCTCTCTAGACAAATGCCAATCAGGCCTCAGCAGGACCATGAGATGGCCTATTGGCTGTAGTTTAGGACATGATTTAGTAAATGTGTATATACAATCTGTATGTATTATTTTTGCTCTTCAAGGATACTTGCACTCTGGAGATTTGGATGAGATTCAGCAAATGTAGTAGATGTATGTACAATTTGCATATATAATGTGTGCTCTTCATAAATACTTGGTCTTCAGTCGATATCCATCCTGTTTTTCCTTTTCACTCTCTTTCCCACTTCCTATTTACCTTTTTCATTCCCTTTCTCCTTGGTTTTCTCTACTTTTTTCTCAGTTTTTTTCTCTTGTTGTTCTCTTTTTATATTTACTCTTTTGTTTTCACAGAGGAATTGCAGTACAATAACATTATTGACATAGACACACCGCAGGTTTAGACAAATATGGTCGCCAGACGGCACACGCCAACTTAATAAGACTTAAATAAGATCCCAAAATGGCCGCTACACATACGTTATACGTCATCACGTACGTAATACGCGATCGCGTGTGGTAATGTGATGACGCAATGCACACTACATAAGCGGAAGTGGAAATGTCTGAATCAAACGCGGATCCGCGAGGAGCACAAAGCAATCGTACCTTGCATCAGTTGGACAGCTGCAGATTGGAAAGACTAAAAGAGGTAAAACTTTGAAATTTTGAACACTTTTATAGGTTCTGCTTACTCAAACCAAAACGTTAATACTGTAAGCGTTGCCTGTTTGTCAACACATGATGGGGTAATAGGCACTCCCTTATGCAGTCTAGAATGTTGATTTAAGCAGATGTTGTCATCTCATAAATATGGAAATTCCTAAAGTATAAGTCATTTAATCTCTTTGGGCAACTAAGATAAAGGGTCTTAAACTTACTTGACCCATTTGGTTTTCCTTTAGAAATTTGCCACAAAAGGCATCTCTCTTTTTTTGAAACATCATAAAACCACGATTGAGAGATATTAGGAAAAATATCCTCCATCATCAAAAAGAGTATTACTTGGAATATAGGGTGAGTGAGCATGCTATACCAATCTTGTTTATCCTTATCAAATAGTTTTTATTGAAAGTTGACACATATCACATTAGGCCTCTTTTTTCATTTTTTCTTTATTTCATTGGTTCCTCTCTCCTCTTTTTTCTTTCTCATTTTTATAGTGTCCCTCCTGATGAACCAGAGACAACACTGTGGGGAAACACGTGTTGGGAGATAATAGGAGATAATGAGAGACAACTAATGTATTGAATGATATGATATATGATATGATATGGCATTTGTAACGCGCCTATACACAAGTGTTTCAAGGCGTGACGAGGCAGGGAGGGGGGAATAGGGGGAAAGACAGACAACGATCCTGCTAGGCCAGGTGTCATTCAGATTGCGCAATTGCAGAGGTAGGGGGAAAGGAAAAAGTGCAAGGGGAAGGGGAGAGGGGGAAGTGCTGAACAGGGTAAGTAGAATAATAAATAAATAAATAAATAAATAGGGCCAGCTGTTGGCAAGTGCAAGGTAAGTGCAGACAAGTGCTGGGAGGGGGGGCTGTAGGGATGCAGAGACAGTCTCGCAGTGCAGGGGTTGCCAGGGAGGCAGTGCAAGTGGAGAGTGGCTGGGCCAAGGACCGAGGTCAGTGAGAGTGGCCCAGGTGCAGGTTCAGTGCAGTTTCAGTGAAGAATTTAGCAGGGGAGAGGGAGAGAGAAAGCAGAAGCAAAGAGGAAGGTTTTGAGGTGCTTCCGGAACCGAAGATGGTTCCCCTCAAGTTTCAGGGAGGCAGGAAGGCTGTTCCAGAGGGAGGCCCCTGCCGCAGAGAGAGATCTACCCCCAGCTCGTTGCTTCGAGAAGCGGCTGACCCTGAGGGAGTTGGAGACAGATGAGCGAAGGGCTCGGGAAGGAAGATATTTAGGAAGAGAGAGTTGAAGGTATTTAGGCCCCAGGCCCCAGAAGGCCTTGTGGACAATGCAGAGGGTTTTGAACTTAATCCTCGCGGCCACAGGGAGCCAGTGTAGAGATTTCAGTCCTGGAGAGATACGGTCCCTGGGCTTGATGCCAAGGACAAGTCTCGCAGTCCTGTTCTGGATGAGTTGCAGAGGGCGGAGAGTGGAGGCAGGCAGATTAAGATAGAGGCTGTTACAGTAGTCCAGCTTTGAGAGAACCAGGGCTCTGGAGACCGTGAGCTTCTGGGGGAAGGAGAGGAAGGGAAGAATACCTCTGGGGAGGTGCAGCTGGTAGTGTGACTTCTTAGAGACGTCAGATATATGACGAGAGAAGAAGAGTGTGGAGTCGAAGATGACCCCGAGGTTTTTTGCCTTGCAAGTAGGAGCAGGAAGCGGGCCAAGAGAGGCTGGCCAGAGTGCTGCAGGGAAGGAGGGAGTGGGTGTGCTGATGAATAGAATCTCAGTCTTACTGGCATTAAGGCAGAGGTCATTGGCGGCACACCATTCCTGGATAGCAGACAGACAGTCGGAGATGAGGGAAGGAGAGGAGGAGGCCGAGGGTAGCCTGAAAATGAGCTGGGTATCGTCCGCATAGCACTGAAAGTTGGGGCAGAGAGTGGCGATTCGGTGGGCAAGGAGTGCCAGATACTGCTTGAAAAGCCAGGGAGAAAGATTAGATCCCTGGGGGACACTACAGGTAGAGAAGAAGATGTCAGAGAGGAAGGACCCCAGTTGGACCTGGGAGGGTCGATTGGAAAGGAAAGAGGTCAGCCAAGCCAGAGCCTGACCAGTGATACCCAGGTTATCACAGAGACGGTTTAGCAGGATGGCATGGTTGACAGTGTCAAAGGCAGAAAAGAGATCGAGAATGAGAACACACGGAGTGTTGGAGTCGAGGTGTTGGAGTCGAGGTTCGAGAGCAGGTCCTCACGGATGTTCAGGAGAGCAGTTTCCATGCTTCTGGCAGCTCTGAAGCCAGATTGATGGTCATGAAGACTACCAACAGATTCAGCATGGAGGTTGAGCTGGGAGATGGCCAGTTTCTTCAGGAGTTTGCCCAGGAAGGGAGTGATGGAGATTGGATACATCAATCAACCTTGCCTGTATGAAATGAATACATGGGAAACAATGAGAAATAATCAATTTCTTTATGGGAGCGCACAATTCACAAGCACCGCCCTAAGAAAAATACAGTGTCCTCAATGATGCATGAATAACTTTTGGTTTATTTGGCATAATAGTCCTTAAAACCGACCCAATTCTGCCTTCCACCTCTGACCAGAAATGTGTCAACTGATGATGCATCCTCAGCATCCTGCATTACTCAAATGTCCTACTGAACATAGTTGGTGGAAAGACCACTTTATTTCATAGTTGAGCATTATTTTCATCTATTCTTCCTTCAGAGATATATTAAGTGGTGCCTCTGTTGCGACCTCTGTTGCGCCTTCATTGTGAGCACACAGCATTGAAGTGAGTTTACTTCAATCTCCGGTCTCATATTAAGCATTCACTCCCATTTATTTTGCACTGCTTCCCTGCAGTAACCTACATATAATGAGTCAATACAGGTGTTTAATATAGAGTTTCTAATAAGCTTCTGTACTGACCCCAAACCATAAGGGATGAAGTGACTGGAGCGCTGTTAGGACCTCCTTCTGTTTCTTCAGAACTGTTAAGAGCTAATGCTTTAGTTAAAGATACCACCCACAGTCCCATAGAGATAGTGTGAAATGCAGGTGCATATGCTCAACGATTTGAGAAGATGTACTTTGATACCTTGGTTAGCCAGTATGTACAGTATACTGATTTGTTACCAATCTGAAGTGTCTTGTTGCCTCTTATTGATGCCTCAAGGTGCTATCAAATCTCTATAAAAGGAATGCATTTTTCCCAGGTATACAGTCGTCTATAAGATAAGGTTAGATTCAGTAGGTTTAGTAGCCTTAGATATCAAAGATAGGCCTGTGCTTGAATTAAAGGCTCTCTCTATTCGGGCCCACAATGGATGTGTTCTCTCTGGGGTGCCAATTAGGATATTTGCTGCGCCAAGTAATATAACTCAGTTTTAGGAAGCCTTAGACCCCCTGAGTTAAGATTTGCATATTTTTTCAGGAATGTCTTCAGCCCTAGTCTAATTTTCTACAAAAGGTCCTGAGAGTCTTTGTAAAGACTGGAGGGCGGTATTTGTACGTCTGTCCTCTATAGGGTTGGGACAAAGGTACAGAGCAAACCCAGCCAAGGCTCTCAATTTGTTAACATTGCATGACCAGAAAGGCTTAAGCTTTCAGGAGGTGATGCAGGCAGGTTCTTAAGTACAGTGAATCCCAAGCATCCACAAATGAATGTCCACACACTATGTTAGGTGATAACACATCTTCTTAAGATTCCTACCAATATATACACATACATAATAACACTTTGTACTCAGGCAGTTCTATTCAAAGAATGGCAAATATATACACTCTTTGTGGTACCACACAATACTTAAATTCCATAATAAATGCACCAACTGCAGACAGTTTTAAATAGGCATGTGAATTCTTAAGTGAAGTGTAAAAACATAGAATAGGGAAGAAAGGCAGGTCAGTTATGAACAGTGCCAGAATGCTTTCTTTAGACTTGATAAATAATTATGTGTGAGGATACCCCCACCTGGGCAACCTCTAATGGAAAAGTTAGGGAGTAATGTATCTTTTCTTGTATAGCACAGTCCACAAATGTTCAACAACCCTCTACTTTATATTTAAAGGTTATACAACCCCAAAATACCCGAGAGGCCACAGGTGAACAGGATCAAAGACAAATCTGGGACCCCTGGATGACTCCTGAGGCTAGAAGATGCTCTTCCTCGTCACATTACCTTTGGTGTCTTGGCAGGTGAAGTAGCAGAGTTTCTCAGTTTCACTCGATGATTCCCTGAGAGACTGGACACCGTTGGAAGAAGGAGCCACTGGGATACTGAGTTCAAGAACAAACATGGAACAAACGTATTTCTGCAGTGCAAAAGTTTTGCTCTTCGTGGTGCTCTCCGTTGGTCGATGATTTCTCCAATTGTAGGAGTCCTGGGAAGATGAAACTTGCTGTTGGCTCCTCAAAGGCTTGGCAGATGAGAGTAAGACCCCTGGGGACCTTTGATGACTTCTGGCACTGACGGGTGCATAGGTCCCTTTTGGTGTCAGGTTTCGGATGATCACAGTTTTCCGACTTTCGGTTGTTTGGTGCTGCAGTCGCAGCAAGGATGTATGGATGGCTTTTGGTGACCTAGACTCGACCACTGGAGTGGACCATGGTCCCTCACCAGGTGTGGCCCCTCAGGACATCTTTGTTGGATTCTGGTGGAGGGAAACCCACCAGCATCCTTCCTTGGCACTCAACGACCTTGCATCTTCTGCAGTGGGGAAAAGTGGTCAGTGATGATGGCAAGGTTGTCCTTTGAAGTATTCTTAGGCAGTTTGCAACTTTAGCAGCCCCAGGTGTGCAGCAACACTATGCCAGTGTATCCCCTCTTGTGGGTCCTAGACGGTAACAGGCTTCCAGTGGTTACAAATGCTACTCCGGACCCTGGGAAACACCATTGGATGGACTTCTTTGATTTGGGATGTCCGGGCACTCCTCTTCAGGACTCACAAAGACCCATTCTCCAGATGGAGGCACACAGGAATGGCTTCCAGGGCACTTTAGATGAAGAATAGCAGCTTGTACAATGGTCCCTCTGGGAGAGGTCTCCTTTGCAGGTCCTCTCTGGATCAGTCCTTTGAAGAACACGTCAGCTTTCAGATTACACAAAGAAATTGCAGCAGCAGACTTCTCCTCTAGCTGGGCTTCAAGGAACAGCTTCTTCTTGTGTCAGCTTCGACTTCAGCTTCTGAACAAATTGGCGATTGAGAGGTCCCATTTGGTCCCCATTCACTCAGGCTGAGCCAGGCTCAGTCAACCAATCATACAGAAGGGCATTCATGCAGGCAGGCAGCCAATCGGGCTCACTGGCATTCAGGCCATTCACTCCACCCAGACACCCATAACAAAGAATGTGGATTGGGGTAAGCACCAAGTCTTTCAGCACACTACACTGCATTCATGTTATTGTCAGTCAGGGCTGTCTAAGGCATTGTGTCACACACAGAAACCAGACACCCATAACACCTAATGTGAGTTCACTTCAGACTCCATTCACACAGGTCCCACCCCAAGGGTGTACCCACAACACACAGCCCCTGGGAAGGCTCCAGTCAGTCTCACAGGAGGCAGCCCCAGAGCCATATATGGTCTTTCCACCCAACAGCAAGTCAGGAGGAAGGGACAGAGTCAGGATTTCCTAGGTCTTTGGGAAACAAGGTAAAAGGCAATAGAAACCATGATGCCACAGTGGCCATCTTGCCTTTTTCAGGAATCCATGTATTCCTATGGCAGGACCTGGGTGTCCCAAAAATGGAGGACAATCAGAGCCACTGCCAAGTCAGCATGTAGCTGCCACCAGCCCATACCCTGCTCTGTGAGCAACACACAAGGGCCCCAAAGCACACATAATTGGTACAAGAGTGTACCCCACCAATAGGTGCTATAAGAGTATCCTATGGGTGTTGTTCACCAAAAGGGAAACATGAAGAGTTGCACTGTGCGCACTGCCAGAGTTCCAGGCTGGACCACAGTGGCAGAAAACATAGAGAAAACACATACAGCGAAGTGGTAGCACAAGGACTAGGAGGCCCTGCTGTGGTAATAAATAAGGTAGTCCACCACTATATAGAAGAGTTCTATAAATATAAGTGTATTTCTCCAAAGAGAAGTTCTTGTTCTGGGGGAGTATCAATGGAATAAACTGACAAAGTACAGAGCGCGCAATCTTTCCTGCATTTTGGAGTAAGAAGTCTGCATCATTAATTGAACTGGAATATTTTCATCCTCCCTTCCTATGAATTCGCAAGATGGCAATAACCCGCTTAAACCAGCAACAAAATTGTCCACAGATTCCCCAACCCCCTAGAGAAAAATGTGTATCTTTCAAATACCACATTTACTTATTTTCCATATTGTGCCTCCAATATTGTCATTGCTTTGCCATATAACCCATCACTATCACCTGTATATAAGTTTATTTTCCCAAAGAGACCCCAACATGGGTCCTTGCGCTTGGGTAGTACCAACGGAATAAACTGATAAAGGTCATATTCATGCAAAAGCATTCCAAAATGGAATGCAGGATGCCATCTTGCGCACTCTTACAAGGAAAAAGCAATGCTCAGATATAACACCTGTCCCTCCAAAAGGCATTTCCAGCATCACATACCTCAAGGCAATGTACTAAATAGGTAGTTCAGCTTACGTGTTACCATTATGTTAATGGCATGTGCATGTTCCCACAGATAGGCATAGTCGTTCGCATTCCAGCAGAGTTACCTGAATTTTGGACCGTGTATGTCCTGTATTGTCCTGCATCATGTCTTGTAACTCCATATTTCTGAAAATCCCTAGGTTTCTACAAAACCCACTTAAATTGAGCATCCAATAAGTCTTCTACTCAGAGGTAGGCGGCAAAGCTTCACATTGCTCCAATTAATTTGCTTTCCGAAGAAAAATGAGATGGTCTTTCATGGATTCAGGGAGATGTTTCAGGGAGAGGCTTTAAGTTGCCCCGTCTGCACTTGGGCACCATGAATTTTAAAGTTCTTTTTTGTGGCCTACATCAGAGGTTCTATAGCTAGTGTAATGGGCAGAGGTGCTTCACCGTCATCTCTCCCACACCATCGACCATGCTTCCCCCCACAATCAGAAACAAACCTTCCTACGTTACGTTCCACAAACAAATCAAAACCTTTTTATTGAACAAATATTTATGATTCCCTCTTAAACCACTGTGAATGTCAAATACTGCAACTCTGTACTGTTCTTACTTATGCTTTACTATATGTAATCTAGCGCTGTGATACCTCAGGGTCCTGGGCGTGTATAACAAATGAAATAAACAAATAAATAAATAAAATTAATTCTGGTACCAGGAGCTTGGCATAAAAGTCTCAAATTGTGCATAAACCGTTCCACCATATGTTTGTACTATTCTGAAAAGGTACCCTGAGACAACTCTGCCAAATGCTTTCTCTGCGTCTAATGACAGAGAAACAGTGGGGGCCGTACCACTCCTCTCCTACCAAAGAGTATGGAATATTGTGTGTAGACTATTCCTTGTTGATCTGTTAGGCACATAGTTGGTTAAACATAATTGGCCAGCATTGTCACCAGGATCTTGGTATCAATGTTGATTGGGAAGATTGGGTGATAACGTCCACATCTCAAGGGATTTCTACCTGTTCTAGCAATAACTGTAATCAGCGTATTGCTGAATTCCACTCTAAATGAACACACAGATACAGATCAATTAAAGAATTTTGTAAACAGAGTCACTAACGTAACTTCCTCAATCTTAAAAACTCTAGTGGGATTTCATGGTCGCCAGTGATTAGTTCCTGTCTCCCTAAGACCTGTTTGCACTTCTTGTGCCATGGGTGGTCCTCCAATGGCCTCTCCTCTACTGGTAACAAGCACAGCTGTAACGCACATTCCTCTCATCCTTTCGTGTCCCCAGGGTGGGTGAAAACTGATGGTTTTGTTTTTGGCAGTGAGTGCCTCTTGCAGTGTATGGATGGGTTAGGAGATTGGTGGGTGATTGAGTGATTCCATGGCAGTTGAACGCTGCCAAAAGCATATGATTTGAGAGGTCTGAATTCATTTAGGAAGAAGGTTTCTTGCTCATTGCAGAAAGGCCATAATGCCTCATAAAAAATCTTAAACGCTTGAGCTATGACTGGGGTGGGGGTCTGCCATTAACTTGCCTCATAGGTCTTTACATATCACTGCAATAATTGGGAACTCTTCATGATATTGCGGTTATGCTGCTGGTAGATTCAATTGTTCTCTCTCTGCTCATAATGGGTGGTGTGTAATCAAAATAAGGCACACTCAGCTCTTTAAGTTAAGAAAGCGGTATGATTGTGTTTGGCACTCCCGAGAGTTTTAAGGCTGGATTCGATTGCATGCCTTAACGTCAGAGTTTATATTTAACATTTTAAAAGATCATGTTTCATTCTATTCTCCATTTTCTTACCAGCTGCTTTATGAATCATCAGTCCCCTTACATATGCCTACCCCTTGCCCACCATCACCCTATTGACTCCACTGAACCTGCATTATAGGAGAGATAATCCTGAATTATTTCTAAAAATATATGGCTCCTTCTTGGTTGGCATTTGGGACAGATTAGCCCCTGCCAGTTCTGTATCCTCGGGCACCATGCCCATGACCATGACCAACAGATAATTTTCCAGCAAAACATATGCAAGAGAATTTTCCTATGCACCCAGAAGGTATTGTGAAATCTTGTCACCTTTGGGATAATTATAATAGCATTCCTAAAAGATCTTGGGCTCCTGCTGGCTGGACAGTGTGCATGGGGCTCCATTTAACAGAGCACTCTGCTGGGGCACTGTGAGGTCTTCTACAGTGACTCTCGCTCCCTTTCCTCTAAGTGCAGAAGTTCTCAATAACCATTAGCTAAAACACTCTGCTTTACCATTGCTTAGTGACTGAGTTCCCATTCAGTACCTATTGGTGATGTTCCCAAATTAGCATGGATACTAGCACTATCTTGGAGGGAAAACCTTGACCCTGCAATATGACCCCTCTGTGCATAAGGGCCCCACATTCCCCACAGTCCTCCACAACTGCTGATGCAGGTGACATTCATTTTATCCTCCTTCCTCCACCATGTAGGGCTTGCTGTTTTGTTGGAATGAAATTGTGGGTGCAGAGGGGTTATGATTCTGAGCAAGCCCTTGTCTTATCTTGTTTTCCCACTAGAGAACCCACTGGAGGGCAGGCACGGCAAGTGATTTATAGTCCTTTATACATGACGAGATTGTAAAGCCCATCATATGCATTCAGTTTGTGCCCACAAATCTAACAATTCAATTATCTTGTTAGGACATTCACCAACGTTTCACAACTCAGTTTCACTATTCTAATGGGAATTTCTGAATCATTGTAGATGATGAGTTTTCTTAAACATTTGCATTCATGTGCTCTCTTTGTAGTATAGACTTTTGCTCTCATTCAACTCAAGAATGACCTCGCTTACACTCTGAGGTACGAAACTGAGTAAGGAAACAGCCAAACCAACTAAATGGGGTGCAGTAACAAACGCATTCAAGAGGTATGGGTAGTAATGTGGATCTGCTCCAATATCCGTTGGTGGTCTGCTTCTCGAATTGTTGACCTTAGGTGATTCAAATTTGAGTTTCCGAGCTCTATCTGATAATCTCTGTTTTCTTTCCAACACACAACCTATATTTCTCTAAGGTCCACTTGTCTCACTCAGGTCATGAAGACATTTTTCCTCTGGCACTTGCACATCTTGGATTTCCATTTCCCGTCCTTTAAGTTGGAGTACCTCCACTTTAACCAACATTGACAATCTATCGTCAGTAAATTTCTTTCTGTTGATGTCACAGCTGCAACCACATTTTTCCTGCCCCCAATTCCAGGGCACTCCCTTCATCAGTAATTTAGTCAATGGTTGTGTAATTTCTGCATATTCTTCAATGCATTTCCTGTTGTAACTTGTCATCCCTAACAAACTCTTCAAGCCCTTCAGATTTGTGGGATTTTTTTAAACTTTTGGATGACTTCAATCTTTTTCTTTTGTGGGTTTAACCCTTGTTCTGTCACTTCATGTCCCAAGAAGCTTACCCTTCTCCTACACCACTGCGCCTTCTGCAATGACACCTTTGCCCCAGCCTTTTGTAACTGGCTAAGCACATATCTAATTTCATTGAAATGGCATTTCATGTCTTCATTTTTTATGGGGACATCATCCACATAGATCACAGTTCCCCTCTCAGCTGCATCAGAAGTGCTTTATTCAGGAAAATCCCAAACTCTCTTCCACTATGGATAAACCTAAAGGGGTACTTTCCCATGGATTTTGGGTCGCTCAGAACAAGAAGGCAGGTTTTGTGTATATCTTTGGATATGGGCACACACACCAATACCCTGCTGATCTAAGGTAGCAAAGACCTTTGACCCTTGGATTTGTGCAAGGCCTTGATCAATACATGGGAGAGGCACCTTAACTCAGGTCCCCTCTTATTTAGTTCTCTCAAGTCTGCACACAAATGCCATTGACCATTGGGCTTCAGCACACCTAATATGGGCGTGTTTGAGGTACTGGGAATGGGTCTAATGATTCCTCTGGACTCTACATTTTTAATTATTTCTGCCAAGGACCCTAAACAGGCCAACGTTAGCCTATATTGTCACACGAACACAAGTTCCCTACCATATCCTTCTGGCAGTGTAGCAAAATGCACACCAGTATGCCCACAATAATAGGCATCTTTGGCACATACCTTCTTGAATACAATGAATATTTTTCTCAGTTGGTCTTTCTCTTCTTCATTGGTGCAAGCATCTGCAGCCTGGATCTGCTACTCTACCATTTTAGAAAATTCTGGAAAATGCTCTAAAAGAGGAACCTCTGTGCTTTCTTCTAACTGTGTTGCAGTATCTCTTTTTAGAGACTACACCCTCTAGTATCTTGGCATTTCAGTCTCTATCTCAATTTGCTGTTTTTACTCCTCATGTTCATCCACCTGAAATAGTATGCAATCATTCTCATGACAATACATCACATCCGTTGGTTCACAAGGGTACACTAACTGATTTCTGAAAATCCCTTTTGGTCTAGAATCTAAAGACTCAGGCAAACATAACTTTCAGGAAGATTCCCAATGACTGGGTTATTTAAATCTGCAGTGTCGTGTGATTCTTGCATTGCCATCCCTAGTGGTGTACCTTCTTCCCAGTAAATAGCCTGACATCCTTAGTTATTCAACAGCATTTGAATGGGACCATCCCCAACTTTGACTAAAGATGTCTATTCACATTCTAGCCCCTGCTGTCTTGTGAATTCATTGAGACCCACAATTGCATTGGGCTCCTTCATTTTTTGCCCCTTCCTGTACTTTAATGCTGCATTTCTCTCATCTGTTTGTTTCTGGGAATTCACCGTCCTGCTCTTTTTTATATTTACCAAGGGCTGTCAGTAATTTTGCATCCTTCAAGCTGCTGAACTTGATTCTTTCTGCCTTATGAATGGCTTGTAGCCGTTCAACACACTCAAGGTAAACCAGGTGCTTTCGGAGATGATCTGAATGAGGACCTTGCTTTACAATCTGTTTAATCTGTATCAAGACTCTTTAAATATGCTATAGAAATTATCAGATTTTCCTCAAGCTGGTCAGTGATCCTGCTGCTGCTACTAAATATTAGAAAATGCTCTTATAGCCCTGTGCTCAAATGGGGTCTCAAGAAAGCTTTCCCTTGCTCATCACGTCTCGGGAGGATAACTCAGGGGCAACGTGCTTGCCTTGGAAGCAAGACGACACAGAGCAACACAGGTTTGATCCCCGGGTCTGTGCTTAGACACCTCTGGGTATTAAGCGCAATATAAATAACCTATCATATCATACCAAGTCATAGCTTTAGTCAAACAGTAAATGGCAATTTATAGATGCTGAGGAGACTTGGCAAACATACAGTCTAACAAAGCATTTATTTGTTTAGAATAATGGGAGATCCATGTAGAGATGGTGTAAAAACATACTCTTTATTATCATGCTGCAAGAAATGGTTTGGAAGAATACAGGGACAATATGAGATGAGTAATTTACACATCTCCACGGGGCCAGCACAGGTGACTTGCTGTGATGCAAATGTGTCCTCCCAGGCTTGCAGGGGAGTTTAGTAAACTGCATGGTGCATGTACCTGCTATCCACAGACTCAGCCACTTACTAGGTATCTCACAGGTAAGTATGCTCTCCTTTTCATTGTCATGGCCAGTGCCGGAACCTATACAAGCAAGGCTCCCATCTGAGGAGAATCACTTCAGTTTTGCACAGTTTCTTTACAAACCATAGGACTCAGGGGTTGCTGGTTAGTGGTGCTGAAAGTTGTGATGGCTCTAGCATCTGTGCGGGGACCATAGAAAGGCAAGCAAAGATTAAGAGAGAGAGTAATTAATCTGTACTCACTAGGTGAAGGAATGAGAATACCATGAAGGTATCTCTCTCTGATCAAGGAGAAGAACAAAGGTGTTCACAAACACTAGCTGCGCTTCACTTTCAGAATTAGTCATGAAAGGATGAAGCCAAGCACAACTGCAGCAAGATTGTTCTTACCCAGCATTCACATGGTTTGACCAAGTATATGTGCAGACCCTCAGGTTTGAAAAGAATTTAGGAGATGCCAGAGGACTCCGCTCTGAATTAAAGGGTCGCATATTACAAACATTTGGCGGGCAGCCAATCGTTGTGTGCTGCCATATTGAAGATTTCATGTGAATGTTATGTAATGTTATATCATGTTATGCAAGGTTATGTTTATTTACTGAATTGTATTCCTTGCACATTTGCGATTTATTTGCATGGTCTGAAGGTGCTCTGGTGGATCTGAAAGAGAGGGGGAGAGGTTAGGTTTGCGGGTAGAGTGGTTAAATGCAGTACAATATTGCTGTTGTGTTGATTTGTGCAGACCGGAAGTACCCTAAACTCTACAAGGCCGTCATGTTCTAGGTGTTCTGTGCCAAAAGCATAGAGTCATTTGTGTCCAGAGGGAGCCGATAGTACCCATGGTGCTAGAAGAAGAAGTTACTTACCAACTGGTAACGTTCTTTCGATTGGATGTTCCTCCAATGTATTCCACATCTTTGACATGCAATGTCCACAGCTGTGTACTTCAGAAACTTTTTCAGCAGAGGGCGTCCTGCGTTGATGGAATCGGGTCCATGTCCCTCGAAGGCCTCCGTTGAGGGCGACGTCACCGGATGTTATAAATAGGACACACGGTGCCCGTAGCCCCAGTTTATGTTTTTTCCTCCATAACGTGTGGCACCAATCCAATGCCTGCTGGACGGCACATAGCCTTGCGGAAACGTAAGCTGCAATCTCATAGAAAATTCTCCAGAGGTGCAGGCTGGGAGGGCGATGTGGAATACATTGGAGGAACATCTAATCGAAAGAGTGTTGCCAGTTGGTAAGTAGCTTGTTCTTTGAATGGATTGTGTCCTCCAACGTATTCCACATCTTAGACAGACTACCAAAGCAGTAACAGAAATTTGAGGAGGGAAAAGAATTTAGAGTACCTAATCAGATGGCAGAATAAAGAACTGCCTTACCAACGGCCATATCTCGACCATGGATTGTATCCAGGGAATGATGTTTAACACAGGTGTGGATAAAGCCCACGTGGCTGCATCACAAATATTCCTAATAGGAACTCCCCGTTGTAGGGCTGCAGATGTAGCCACGTGCCTAGTGTAATGAGCTTGCAACCCTTCATGAGGGTCCTTACCTGCCAATCGGTAACATTCAGTAATAGTGAGGATAATCCACCTGGACAAGGTCTGTTTGGTAACAGCCTGTCCCAATCAGTGTCCAGCATATCCCACAAAGAGTTGATCGTCCACTCTGACCCTTGACATCCTAGAAATATAAAAGCTCAGAGCCCTCCTAGGATCCAACCTATGGAGACACTCCTCTTCCTTACCAGGATGAGGAGGAGGACAGAAAGAAGGAAGAACCACTTTCTGGCTCAAATGAAATTCAGAAACTATCTTAGGTAGAAAGGAAGGACGTAACCTCAGTACAACCCTGTCCTTGTGGAAGACAGTAAAAGGTGGCTTAGATGAACGTGCCTGCAATTCACTCACTCTTCGAGCGGAAGTAACCACAACCAAGAACACTGTCTTGAAGGACAATAACCTCAAAGGACAAGAGTGCAAAGGTTCAAACGGAGCACCCATTATAAATTTCAAAACCAAATCCCAAACTGGCACCTGGAAAGGGGACGGCGGGAACACATTAGCCAGTCTTTTAAGAAATTGAGAAATCAAAGGAATCTTAAAGTAAGAGCATTCTTCAGACGAGCGCTTAAAGATAGACACCGCTACCAGGTAAACTTTAATGGTACCTACTTGAAGGCCCCTGTGGGCCAAAGAAAGTAAGAAAGATAAAACCATAGGAATGGAACACTGAAAAGGATCAACATTTTGTCCTCTGCACCTGTCACAAAACTTACGCCAATGGCAACGGTACAGGGATTTTGTCACTGGCCTTCTGGCCGAAAGCAACACCTCCATTACATCATCCGGGAGGCACCAATCCTTATATCTCAACTTTTCAAATACCAAGTGTGAAGGTTGAGAGTCCTGACCTCTAGATGGAGAACCTGACCCCACTCTCGCAAGAGCAGATTCTCTTGGTAGGGAAGATGGACATTTCTAGAAGCTGCGGGTACCACGCTCTCCTGGCCCAATCCGGAGCAATGAGAATCATGTGTGATCCGAACCTCTGTAACCTCCGTAACACTTGAGGAATGACGGGGACTGGAGGAAACGCGTTACAGCAGCTGGAATGACCAATACATTATGAATGCTTCTCCCAAGGCTCTTCTCGGAGGAAATTCCCTTGGGCAGAACCTCTCACACTTCCAGTTGGCACTGTTGGTGAAGAGATCCACGAGTGGGGTTCCACAAAGGGTGAAGATCTGCAGAAGGACTACCTGAGCCAACTCACACTCGTGAGAGATCATGCTCTGCCTGCTCAGAGCGTCTGCCGCTGCATTTTCGTTTCCAGCCAGATGAACTTCCGAGAGTGAAATTCCCTGATGGATGGCCCAGAAACAGAGCTCCATTGCCTCTCTGCACAACGGGAGTGACCCTACCCCCCTTTTTTTGTTGAGGTAATGCGTGGCCGCTGTGTTGTCTGTCATGATCCTGATGGCCCTCAGCTCTAGCAGGTTGATGTGGAGTCCTGACTCCGACGGAGACCAACGACCGGTGACGGTCAAGTCGTCTGCATGAGTGCCCCATCCTATGAGGGAAGCATCTGCCACTACAGTCACCTCTGGCCAAGGTTGCCAAAATGGCTCCCCCTTCATCAGGTTCCCTTCGTTGGCCCATCACAGAAGATCCTGGGAGACCGAGAGTGGAATCTGAACATGATCAACATCTTGCCTGAGAACTGCAACCACTGCATCTTGAGGACCCATTGCAGGGATCTCATCCTCAGTCTGGCCTCTGGCACCAGAAAAATGCAGGAAGCCAGGAGGCCGAGCAACCTTAAGAATTCAAAGGCCGGGAGGCTCTGGGCATGTTGAAACTTGTCCACCATCTTCACAATGTGATGAGTCCTCACTTTGTGAGGTGAGCACTTCCCCAAGGACGTGTCCAATACAGCTCTGATGTACTGGAGCTGTTGGGAAGGTGTCAGATGAGACTTCTTGAAATTGAGGGAGAAGCCCAGCCTGTGAAGGCAGCGGCAGGTGAGACTAGGTGATCCAATGCTTGCTCGGGAGAACGTGCGCGGATCAGCCAGTCGTCCAGGTAGGGGTAGACGTGAATCCCCCCTCGCCAGAGATACACTGCACCACCACCATTAGCTTGGTGAAGACCCTCTGGGCAGAGGTGAATCCTAATGGCAGGACCCAAAACTTAAAGTGCGAGTCACCAGCCGCAAACCTCAGGTACTTTCTGGGCCTGGGATGAATCGGCACATGAAAGTATGCATCCTGTAGGTCCAGAGACACCAACCAATGCTGAAGTTCAAGGGCCTGGAGGACTTGAGAAAGAGTGACCATCTTGAACTTGTCCTTCCTGAGAAATGTGTTCAACCAACGCAAGTCCAGGATGGGTCTCAATACCCCGTCTTCCTTTGGGATAAAATAATTAGGGAAATACCATCCCTTGTTCCTCTCCACTACAGGCACCAGTTCTATAGCACCTTTCTCTAGCAGGGTCAAGATTTCCTGGACAAGGAGCGAATTCGGAAGCTTCAACGAGAGATTCCCCGGTGGATTGTCGTGAGGCTGCTTTAGGAAGGGAGGACTGTAGCCATGGGCGATTGTATCCAGAAACCACGTATCCGAAGTAATGGCTCGCCACTCTTTGAGATGCTGAGACAGTGTGCCCCAACCGGCGAACCATGGGACATGGCCTCATGACTGTTTTGGAGCGTCTGTGGCAGCGCATGAAGGGAAAGAGGCAGCTGCCTGAGCCTCTTTGACACCTCTATTTCCCCGACCACCATGGGTACTATTACGCTGACCCCCTTGACTGGCGGCCCCTCTCCTTCTACCAAAGGAGGAGTAGTAACGAAAAGAAACTCCCCTCCACTGCTGTCCCCTAGGATGATAAGGCAGAGGTTGACGCACAGCTGTGCTCAAAGATTTAGCAGAAGCTTTTGAGGTCTGCAATCTCTCAATGCTCTCTTCAGCCTTTGCTGCCAAACAAATGCGCGCCATCAAAGGGCATGTTCAGAAGGCTGCTTTTCACATCCGGAGCAAAACCTGACTTCTGCAACCACGCAAATCTGCGTATAGTGGTGCTCGCAGCCATGGACCGGCTACCACTGTCGGCCGTGTCCAAACCGACTGAAGGAATTCACACATGGCATCATTGCCATCTTGCAAGAGAGCAAGGAGCCCATCCCTTTCTTCCCATTCGGGACTATGCTCAGTCGCTAGAGAAACACAATTCCACAGAGTGTGTGAAAACCTTGCCAAGACACAAGTGGAGTTGGCTGATTTCAGCGCCATACACCCCGCAGAAAACACCTTGCATGCCCAGCTGTCGAAGCGTTTGTCGTCCCTATCAGGAGGGATGGTAGGGTATGCTGCCTGCCTTGAGATGGCCGTGGCCTCCTGAACCATCAAACTCTCAGGAGTGGGGTGAGATGAAAGGTAGCTGGGGTCGCCACCGGAAGGGCTGTATTTTTTGGTTAACAGTTTTTAACAGCCGGAAGAGATTCCAGTGACTGCCAAGCAGCCGCCACCCTTTTCTATGAAGTCAGATGAAAAAGTAACACCGGGTCAGAGGACGGACCTTCATCTAAAATGTCTGTTAGATCATCTTGCACAAAATCTTCCGGAGGACTGGACCAACCCAGATACTCTGTGACCCTAGCCATGAGCCAACTGTAAGACGACTCAGCATGAGCCCCAGGCTCATGCCTGCCAAATTCCACTTCCGGAGAAGTGTCCAAACCAATGGCATCATGAAGAGTTTGCCTCAACTCATCCAATTGACTGTCTCCAGAAAGGACAGGAGCCACATTAGGCTCAACAGGGTCCATATCATGCTCTGACCTTTCCTCCTCCTCATATATGTCATCCACAGTGACGGAAAAGCCCTGTCTCAGGACAGAAGAGGGTCTGGAGTCCACCACAGGCCTCAGAGGCTTCCTTGGAGGATCCACTGAATCAGGGATCTCCAACAGTAAATTTCGGGCAAAAAGCCCCAAAGGCATCAAGGGCGCCGAAGGCTTCGGCATCGAGAGCGCTGCTGGTTTCAGCGTCGACGTCGACAATGGCGCTGATGGCGCCAAAGACTGGAACGAAGGCAAAGCTTCGATGTCGGTATCCAGTTGACACTGCACCAACGGAGTCGACGCCGACCTTGAGCCTTTTACCGAGTTTCTGCTGTCTCACTGGGGAAGCACGTCTCTTGCAACTATCCTGAGCCTTGTCCGAACAGGACCTCAAAGGTTCCCAATGAGCGTCGCGTCAAGGACCCAAGCCCGAAGGTGTGCGAGCCACGGTACAAGACTGTTCCTTGCCGGCTTCATCAGAAGGTGCGGACGGAACTGTGCCCTGCGATTGAAAAATCGCTAACATCTGCCCTCGAAAGGCAGCCCATTCCTCCGGATTCGAGGATTTTGTCGGGCAAGCCACTTTCATTGTGGCTCCATCCTCTGAGGAGGACGAGGAAGGTGACCGGTAATGGTGCTTCCTCGAATGCCGAGACAAGGAGGACGGGAATGGCAGGAACCACTCCAGAACAGAGACCCCCGGGACTCCTCCCGACGCATAGTGTCTCCCCTCGAGTCGTTGGTAGAGATCCCCTTGGACTTCGATTTACGGGACTTACTGGGTTTAGAACCTGACCTACCTGAAGCTTCCTCTTACGCTCCGGCAAAGACTTAGCAGTCAGCGACTGGCATTTGGAACAGTCATCGGTGTCGTGACTCTCACCCAAGCACCACAAACAAATGCGATGCGGGTCGGTAATTGACATTTTCGACTTGTAGTCCCGGCAAGTGTTGAAGCCAGACCATGGAGTCGGAGGTGTTAAGGAAGACATATTCACAAGGAATAGACGAGGCGCGCCGAGTCTCTGAAGCAAACATGTTTGCGGAAAAAACAGAACGGAGGCTACGGGCGCCATGCGTCCTATTTATAACATCCAATGATGTTGCCCTCAACGGAGGCCTTCGAAGGACATCGACCCGATGCCATTGATGCAGGACGCCCTCTGCCAAAAAAGTTTCCGAAGTACACAGCTGTGGACATTACATGTCAAAGATAGGGAATACGTTGGAGAACACAATCCATTCAAATGTATTGGCATGGAATGTGAAATGTAAGTTAACTGTAGAGGTGTTGCGTTCTGTTGTTTTATATCGGTTAAGAGGGTTACTAAATTGCTATGTTTGAATGGCTAAGTTGGCATGCTCATAATGTGTTTGACTGTAGAAGTTGTAAATGTGAGCATGGAGTGGTTAGTGGAGGGCTCAGTGGGGAACTTGGTGCATCCACCTGTTGTGGCCATGGTGATATCTCAGTAGGGGTGCACTTCTGCAAAGGTACTTGTAACTAGATGTTTTCTTGCTTCATGGTGTACGTTGATATCTGTGGCAGTGGACAATGTGCAGTGACTGGTGCTGGACGAGAGTGTGGAACACTGGGAGGAGTGGAAGACAGAGAGTGCATGAAGCAGTGGGTAGCAAATAGACAGTGGGTAACAAATGTTCCCATGGAGAGGGGTGTGATACACTAGGGACCACTCACGTTAATTCCATTGAGCATCAGGGATTACAATCACAGAAGGGCGTTACTTTTATTGTGGGGACAAAATGACAGTGGGACATGGGAGAGCAAAATACCGGAGGGGCAACATGACAGTAAGGAAGACAGGCGCAAAACCACAGCAGGTGCAAATTTGCAGTGATCACACAGGAGCATAAATACAGCGCAGAGCAGAATGGTTTAAGGACAAATGGTGAGAAGCTTAGCGAGGGGCAAAGACAATAAATCCACATATATCAAGGAGAAACATAGGCTAGAAAGGCATGATAAGGACATGATAAGGCATGCAAGGCATGGCAAACTATGACTAGTAATAGCATAGCATGAATCCCTAAAACGGCAAAACAGCCTCGTCCCCTAACTGGACCGGGAGAATAGCTCAGTGGCAACGTGCACGCCTTGACAGCAAGACAACACAGAGCAACACAGGTTCGATCCCCGGGTCCGCGGTTATTGATAACCTATCATGTCATGACCCCTAACACTTGCCTCTGCAGATAGGGCTCATTTTACTTTCTCGCTTTGCACTGTCAACCCCTTTTTCTCTCTCTCACTATCTTACTATCTTTCTCTCTATTTTTTGCTCAAGCTCCCAAATAGATACATGTACTCCAAAAGATCTGGACATGAAAGGTGAAAGAGGAAGTAGTCTTGAGACTCCACTCACTGCGAAACACAGGAGGTATGGACATTTGGTTCAGAGAGAACAAGCTGCCTGAGATATGAAAAGCCCAGGTGCTCACTTTACCTTGCTGTGAATGTTGGTTGGCAGGCTGAGCAACGTCGCAATATTCACTCTAAGGCGCTCAAGAGCTGTGCTTAGTAGGTCCAGCTTTGGCATTTGCCCACTAGGAAAGCACTGATTGGCTGCTGTATAGTGTTTATCAGGTGATTGGGGCAGGGGCCAAAATCATTGGTTGTTTCACTTAGAAGTCTACTCCAGCATTTGCAAAAGGCCTCATACTCATGTCCTACAGCACACAGTACAAGAATAAAATATAATTACCTCAGATCCATAGCATATATTTCAGAATGATGATGAAATCTTACAGAGGTTTCTTTACTGGTAGGTCGATGAGACGAGGATATGGCAATATTTGTGTTTCTGTGCTTTTGATCACGTGTGGATTCAACAGTGATTGTGTCATGCCATATCTGGCTCTGGCAACTGCATGCCACATTCCCCAACGAAGAAGTAATTGCCATAAATTACCATATCTGTTTCCCACTTGCCCCGCAGCCCACACCATGAGCCTGTTGGACCCAATGCTGGATTTAAACATGCATTACTGGTGTGAATGCCACCAAGGAACAGCAGTCCATCAGCCTGAACTCAACTAGATTCATACAGAAAAAGAGGACACTCACACAGGGAACCCGACCTGTGCAAGTTGTAAGACCCTGCTGCATCAAATTCACAGTTAGCTTCAAAATAAGTCATTTGATGAGGTCTCAATGGGGAAACGTAATTTTACCAGCTAGACCGTCAAAAAAGGGCATCCTCATTCTGGAAGAGAAAATGCGAGACTTTCCATCTCCCAGAATTCCATTACGGAACTATTGCACCAATCTTTGTGCATCCAAATATGGAGATGTCCATGCTCCTCTATGATATGGGCTCCCCCAGAGGTGACAGTGGAGGATGAACACAGCACATAGATAAAATAGTACAAACACTGCCCCACATCACTGTCCTCAGCCATCCAGCAGACGTCTTCCAAAAGCAACAACACAGGAGACACACTGCCCCCTAAGGGGAAAATAACAGACTGATTATCATCCAGAAGGTATGTTTTTGAACTGATGGCTACTGCTGTGCCTTTCATTTTGGTGTTTGTTTTATCGCTAGGAAAAGATATCTAAAAAATAGGGTTGGCATTGTCTCGGTCTGTGCCGTCCAAAGATGGTCCAAAGATGGTTGCTTAAAAAAATGACACTACTACAGAGGCCTTCAGTGACTCTTGGAATATAGCTCAAACAAGTATTTGGGCCTCATTACACGGTAGGCGGTAAGGGAATAGCGGTACCGGTAAGGGATTACTGGTACTGCTAAATTCCCTATCTAATTACAACCCGGACTTGCCGCTATTAGCGCCACCGGTAAGTACGGTGCCACTAATAGCGGCAAGTCCGTGGGCGCGCGACCCCCAGGTCGGAAATAGCGGCATGGCGCTAATAGCATCCCATCACAAGCTAGGCGGACATGGCAATAGCGGCATGGGAAAGACCCAAAAACCCCTTACCGGCATGGCGCAAATACTGCATCGCGAACCACCCGTTAAGAGACCTGAGCAGTGTTTCCACCTGCCATAGGTGGACACATCCAGCACAGGTGGAGGTGATGGAGACTGTGGTAGCACAAAAGAGCACACCACACCCCTTCCCACACCCCTTCCCACACAAAAATGCTTCCAATACTGCCAGCATTACATGGGCTGGAGGACATGATTGCAGTGCGGCAGCACCAACAACAGGCAGCACAGAGGAGACGCAGGAGGAGGAGGAGGAGTAGGGCAAGACAGGCGCAGCAAGCACCACCAGGGCAGCCAGAAATACCACAGAGCCAGCCACCAATCTCCAGGATCCAAGCAAGTCCATTGAACCAGACACCTGAGCACATACAAACCCTGTACCATCTGCACTGGGATACCATCACCATCATCGTGGATAAGCTACATGACGACAGCGTGAGACTCATAGACATCAGAACTGCAATCCCCCCTCTAGTGCAGGTGTTGACTGCGCTCCACTACCTGGCCAAAGGCTCGCAGCAGCATAATGTGTGGCAGATGCATGGCATCCCACAACCAGTATTCCCATGCACGCCGAACCAGGTATACAATGCCCTCCTGAAGCTTGGACATGAACACATATTCCTGCCACGGACTGCCCAGGACATTGCAAACACCAAATTATGCATCTATTCACTTACAACCATCCCAAGTAGCATCGGGGCCAGCAACTGTACCCATGTGGAATTGGTGGTCCCACATCACAATGAATTAGTCCACAGAAACAGAAAATAATTTCACCCAATAATTTTCCAAATGGCATGTGATGCAAACAAGACAATCACACATTGTTGCGCCAGACATCCCGGATCAACGCATGATTCAATGGTTCTGCAGAACTCAACCATACCAAGCAACATGGAGCGACAAGCTGGCCAACGATCGTGGCAACTTGGTGAGTAGCAGGCCATGCACAGGGCGGTGTGATTGGAGGGGGGAGAACGATACACCAACTGTGAATTGTCTGGCGTGCGTGGGACAAATGGTCATACAGATGTACTTCAATGTCCATTGGGGGACTTCACAATGTACTTGATAAGACCCCACATGAAATGCGAAGCTGCACAACATTGCATACATTCCAACATTTCAAAGATGACACATCCATCCACACCCACATTTCACATCATGCCACACCACATAATACACAAATCATCATCTTCCCTCAGGACAGTCATACAAAATTTGGGCAGCACAACATCATTACCGCAATGTGCCCTAGAATGCATGCAAAGGAATCACCCCTAGCCATGGCACCTGACCACAAACCCATAGCACCACTGAAGTGATGCCCCGCAGCACAGCAACATGGATGTAGGAATGACAGCACACTGGCATAGCGGTACAAAATTTGCCTGGGCCCAAGGACACCTGAGGCCTGGCCTCAGCCAGAACATTTCCATTACTTGCGGAGGCATGTTTCGGGCATGTTGACTTGCATGGTTGAGCCCAGCTTTGTACATTGCAGTCACGCAGATTGTCTGCATGCATGCTGTCAGTTGTGACTTCCAACCAGAAGACATGTGTGGCATGTACAGTCCACAGCAGGGTGGCCGGTAACAGGTACCCATTCTTCACCCCATACAGGCAAAGCCGGCTATCCCCTGAAGAGGTAGCAACTAACCCCTGTATGGAACCCACAGAACCAGCAGGAAGAGGACACCAATATTGCACATACCCGTACCTGCATCGTGATGGAGCAGGCATTCGGCCTCTCCAACACACAGCTCCGGTGCCTACGCGTGCCGGGTGAGGCTCTCCTGTACGGCCATGACAAAGTGCTGAAGATAACCATGGCATGTGTGATGCCGGACTAAATTTTCATCAGACGGAATGTGCCTATGCCACCTGACATGCAAGCGCCAGATGAGGATGATGTGGATGGTGATGAGGATGGGTCAAAAGGCCCGCAAGGACATGCAAGTGGCAATGTCCAGGAAGGACACGATGTGCGTCAGCATCTGATGTATCAGATTCCATGACATCCAAGGCATAACTATTATGGATGCAGATGGGTATTACTGCCCTGATGCATGTGGTTAGTCCCACAAAGAACCATCTCCCCAATACAGTACACACACACAATGATGAATACCAAGCCTGTGTTTCAACTTTTCAACAGTGTATTGTGAACAAAAGACAAAACTTAAGTGCATGGCCCCAACTGTGCAAACGACTTTACCCCCCTCCCCCCACAACACTCCCAAGAACACCCTTACCCCCCTCCCCCACAACACTCCCAAGAACACCCTTACTCCCCTCCCCCCACAACACAACCAAAGAACAACCTTACCCCCCTCCCCCACAACAATCCCAAGAACACCCTTACCCCCCTCCCCCCACAACACCCCCATGTGAGCCTCATGGTGTGTACGTGTCCTTCTCCACATGTGCCACCTAGTCCTTGCTGGCCCTAATTGTCAGTACCTCCTCCGCCATTTGGTGGTTGGGATGTGGTGTGCCTCAGGTTGCTCAGAAACTGGCACAGGGGGCTAGTTTGCCAGGAACTCCCAGAGGAGGTAGTGCCCAGTGCATCCTGTGTTGATGCCTTTGGCATCGGCGCTCAAACGCGTCCGCTATACGGATCATGGCCTGCCTGAGTTGGGCCATTTCATTGCAGATCCTGTTAGTGCATGCCTCCATGCCCTCCCTTGTCTGCCGTGCATACATACTGAGGTCCTCCCTCCGACGGCCTGCCTCAGCCACATGCTGCCCTACTAGCCCAGTGATCTCTGCCTGCCTCTGGATGATGGATGAGAGGTCATGTTGCATGCTAGGTGCTGGTGGGATGACTGCTGCGCCTTAATCCATGGCACTGGCATCAGGTGAGGACACCTGGGGGCTCCATGCCCCTTCCAGGGTGGGGGTGGCTGATCCTCCATGGCTACCCGGACCTGATGACAACCTTGGGCTTGCCAGAATGGAGTGTTTTGGGCTGGGGGTCTGGCTTTGATCCACAATGCCATGTGCTTCCTCCTCGTCCGAAAGTGGGGCAGTGGCTGCTGCCTCACCAGTTGAACTGGTGGCAGCAGAGTGCGTGCCCTCCATGCTGGTTTCACTTGCAGGGAGACACACTGCCATGGGTGCTACGATGGCAGCAGGCATGGCCTCACGCTGCGTGGAACGGGTGCTCCTGCTGCCTTTGTACCTCTGGTCATGGTCACTCCCAGTTCCCCTTGAGGCTGTGGCGGTGTCCCCTGTGGCATCTCTCCTGGGTTTTTTGGTGGATGGGGGAGCAGGTGTTGCAGTGTGTGGCTCCTCAGTTTCTGTGTGTGATCCTGTAGGGGAGAGAAATGGGGATATTCATCATTTATGGTTCGACCTGCCTTATGCTGAATGCTTACGTCATGCCGCTCTATGCATTTGGGCCTCTTTATTGTGGATTCAGGTAATGGGGATGTTGGGTGGGTCATGCATGAATGGGTCTGTGTTGCACATGTATGTGGTGATGCATGCATGTATGTTTGTGGCTGGATCCACGGCATTAATATGGACACATATTTAGGGGGCCCCTCACACTTCACTGTGCATTTTTTGATGTATACACTCACCTCCATCAGACGAAGTGGCCACGCTATGCTGCATTTCTCCAACACCCTCTATGGATTCCACTCCAATTGTGGATGCACAGGTCTCCTCCCACTCACGGAGTTTAATAGGCGATTCGCTGCCTCCTCCTGTGCCCATAGCCAGGTTGCGGTTCGCTGCCAGTATGTTCCTGACACGGAGCCGGAGGTCGTCCCACCTCTTACGACAGTCTTTGACTGTGCGGGTGGTGGTGCCCACCGCGCTGACCTTGTTGGCAACCTCTGCCCAGATGGCCTTCTTCTTGAGGATGGTCTCCCGCCGCATGTCATTGCTGAAGACCACATTTGCATTTGCCGCTAGTGTCTCAATCAGCATTATGAGCTCCTCATTGCAGAATTTTTCCTTACGTTGCCGGTCAGTAGATTTATTTACGCCCTTGGGCATCTTTAGGCTGTCCTGGAAGGATTTTTGTCCGAGTTTCCTGGAAAGGTGTCCTGGATGCAGAGGATGGCAATGGATTGTGTTTTTAAAGATGGCCGCCGTGCTCTTTCCCATTCCTGTGCGATGACGCTATTTCCGCTTCTGCGTTTTAATGGTGACCGCTATTAGCGGTGACCGCTAATAGCGGTGACCGCAATTTGCATGCAGTAAGAAGGCGGAGGTGCTATTAGCACTTTGGTCGAATCCGTTAATGGACTTTTTGGGGGCTTTTACGACATGGCAGTAGGAGGATTACTGGCATGGCGCTATGCTCGTGTCCGCGTACTCGTAATAGTCTGCAATTTGCGGGCTCTTGCGAGGGCGGAGACGCAAATAATGCCATGCAGGTAAATGCCTTTTTTTACCGCACAACGTGTAATGAGGGCCTTTGTCCTTTAATTCCTTGGGCCAATCGCTTTTATTGATTTTGTGGAAGAAGGATGCCGAGGAGAGATTTTCCTTAATAGGAAATCCCATTGTACAAGTATCAATGGTTGCAAATCCACCAATAGTGTCCTAGACCAATAGTGTGCTAGGTGCAAAACCGAGGATATCCTCTCACCTCATTTCATCTGGATATGAGACTGTGTAAGACCAGCCCCAGAGTAGAGCAAACATGTTCAACTTCTGACAGACACATTAAGCAATATGATGTAATGGAGGAAACATTGTTGTACCAAAATATAAGTTTATTTGCTACATGATATCCCCGCACTCCACCTGCATCCGCCGCCCTGGTCCACCATCCATAAACTGACCCACAGTCCTCTCACATTTCAACAAAAACACACTCTCCGTTCAATCCTTAACATTCTGTGCGGGCGGATGCAGGCAGCGTCAGTGAATGCCATAACTTTCATGAAACTTACAACACAATCCCCCCCTTTATAAACCAACAATAAAACAATATATAGAAAAAACAAAACAATAAGAGAATATGGAGCAAAAGGCATAACAAAAGGAACATATGCAATATATAAGTCTAAATATGCATACAAACAACAAAATTGTAAAGATCCTAATCCATAATATAATCTCTGGACCACACAGGATGTTTCCTGGTTCTGGTCCTCTGCTGTACACCACTACCGCCCTCCAAACTACCATCCATGTGCGCACTCTACAAACTTCCATTCATATGTACTTCCTCGTCAAACAACTCAACAGCTCTCCTTCTCTCACTCCTAGTCAAACCTCTTACCCTCACATATGACTCCAAACCATCCCCTTGTCATCTCCACTTGCTGATGCGATCTAGATTCCAAATGGTGCCACCATCGACTCTGCGTTTGAATACCTCTACTACCTTCACTGGGTCCGAATATTTAGACTCTCCTTTTCTGACAACTCTCCCCTTCTTTATCCTGACAAAATCACCCGGAAACATTCTCAATCTAACCTTATCATAATGTCCAGCATCCTCTCTGATGTTCTCTTGCACCCTCCTATGATTAACCCACTCAAGATTCAACAACATGTTAGGCACCCTGCCCCTCATCATCTCAAACGGCGACTTGCCAGTGTCACTACTGATAGCAATCCTACTGCTCCATAGTTTTTCCCAAAGGACTTCCTCAACTTGCATATTGTTCTTTAACGCCTTTTCTATGGTTTCCACCACCACCCTGTTGCACCTTTCCACCATACCATTTGTCTGGGGATGGTAATAAGCCAAAAACCTCCACTCAATCCCCATGCGTTCAGCAAAATCTCTCATCTACTTGCTCTTGAATTGGACCCCATTGTCACTTATCATCGTTCTTGGATAACCCTCTCTCCTAAAAACATGTAACATAAACTTGATGACCTCACTTGTATCTATTTTGTTCACCAACTTGAACTCCATCCATTTGGAGTAATAATCCACCATGACCACAACAAACCTTTTCTCATTAGCCAAATTCTTATAAGGTCCCACAATGGCAATGCCAACTCTCTCAGATGGTTGCTCAGCCTTATGTATGCTTATCGGTGCACTTTTGAAAATCTTACAACTTTTGTCACAATTTTGGCAAGGCCAACAATTCCTTACAAAACTCTCCACCATAATATCAATTCCAAGCCACCAATATTTTGCATGCACGTTGTTTTTTGTGCTTGAAACACCAGGTTGTCCCTGATGAGCCTTACTTACTAGTTCTTCCTGAAAACTTTGGGGTGGAACCAATGTATTCCCCTCTCAACAACAAACCATCTTCCAATATGCAGTCATCCTTAAACTCCCAACAATTCAAACTATTTTCCTCCACCACTCTCTTATCTGTCCATCCACCTCTGATATACTCCATAACTTTGACCAATGTCTGATGCTTCATGAGTTCCTGCAACCATTCTTCTCTTGATGTCACCTCAATTACCACAGCTACCCCTTCTATATCCTCTAATTGACCAACATCTGGCCCATTCAATGGCAACCTCGACAAAAAGTCTGCAACCTGGTTTCTCTTGCCTGGAACATTTTGTACTACTTAATGATAATCTTGGAGCTTCAGATTTAAATGAGCTAACCTAGGAGACGCCTTGCACATCCCACGTACAGAAAGCACTTCTACCAGAGGTTTGTGATCCGTATGTACCAAGAACTTTTTCCCCCATAGAGACTTTCTGAAATAGTTGATTGCCCAAACACAAGCTAACATTTCTCTCTCTATTACGGAGTATCTACTTTCAACATCTGTGACTGCCCTAGAAGCATGACATATTATTTTCTCCTGACCCTCTTCCGACAATTATGATAAAACAGCTCCTAATCCAATGCCACTGGCAACCACCGTGAGTTTCTTTTTCCTCTCGAAGACAAAACCACCCAATTCAATGGACTCACAAATACCCTTTTTGATACACTCAGCTTAATTCTTGCACTCATCGTTCCAACTGAATTTGACATCCTTTTTCAGCAACTTTCTTAAAGGCTCAGTCATACTGGCAAAATTTTCTACAAACTTATTATAATATTCGCATAGCCCTAGAAATGATCTCAATTCATTCTTTGTTTTGGGATCAGGTGATTCCTTGATCGCTTTCATGGCTTCCAATTTTGGTTTATACCCTTTGCCGTTGACAACGTGTCCCAAAAATTCAACTTCCGCCATCTTCTATTTAAATTTACTCTGTTCCACTTTCAACCCCTTTTCACTCAGTCTGGACAATACCTCATGCAACCTTCCATCATGCTCACTTGCACCCTTCCCAAACACAATAATGTCATCCTGATAGACTAAAGTTTCTTCGAGTCCTTTTAGAACATGCAACATGACTCTCTGAAATACAGCCAGCACAGAGGCCAGTCCAAACAGCATTCTCTTATATCGTTACAGGCCAAAAGGCGTGAATAACACGGTGTAGTCTCTACAATCTTCTGTCAAGTGTATCTGGTGGTAGGCACAGGATAAATCCAAAGGGGGAACGTGTCCACCCCCTCAATACAGTTCAGCATTACTGATATGATCAGCAATGGGTACATATTCCTGTTAACGTTACTTAGGTCTACACATATCCTTAGTTTGCCATTTTTTTCACAGAAATGACAATGGGGCTCACCCATAATGATGATTCAATCTTCTCAATCATGTCCTCCTCTTCAAGTCTGTTCTATTCCTTTTCTACTTTACCCCCCAAGGCAAATGGTATTGGTCTGGCCTTATTGTGCGACACTGGTGTTGCTCCTCGCTTCATCCTTATCTTGTGAGCAAAATTCTTTAATAAGCCTAAACTGAACTGAAATACATTTTAGGAGTTACTCTCAAGCTTACATGTGCATTCACTGTTGCTTTTCACTAAGAGTACGGCTGATTCTCACATGGGTCTAATCTTATCCACAAAGCTGCGTGGTCCCTCCAACCAAGCACATTTACTCCTTTTTCTGCTATGTATATTTTCACTTGAGCCTGGTGATCCCTAAATTGGACAACACTGCTGAACCATCCTGTAATATGGATTCTCGATCCTTGGAACCCTCCAGGGTTATTGATGTCTGGTGGTCGCAGTTTTGACTTGAGCCCTTCATAAGTCTTGCGTGTGATGATGGTATATGGCGAACAGCTGTCTACCATGACTATAAGCTTCCAGTTATCCACTATGATCTCAAATGTGGGCACTTTAATTCCTCTCCCGGTGGTTTTCGAATGACTACTACCCTCTCTTTGTCCAAGTCTTCATCCTCTTGCACCACAGACACTCTCTTCTTGTGCCCGACTACATTTCTGTCCTATTGCGGGGCAATTTCTTGAGTTTGCGTAACGTCCAGATCTGTCGTAGTTAAAACATCTGTCCCCCTCTCTAGTTTGTGGGGAATACACCTTTGCCTCATTCCTTGTCCAAAGTCTTCTGAGATTGCCCTTTATTTCTCTGTAATCTGATCCTTTATGCTTGTAATTCCTACTGTTGGAATCATCTGTTCGTTCCCTGTCTTTCCTGATGCGCATGGCATTTACAGCTGCTACTTGTTCTTCCAGGTCTTGTGCTGGTTAGATGTTGCACTGTACACTGCTCTGAGTGGCCTCCGATTTCTTGTTCTTGTTCTTCATTTCTTTGGAGTATAGCTGGGTATGCTCCACTCTTTTAGCTATAGCGATGGTCTCAGGCAATGAAGGGTTCCCTACCATCCAAAGTCTATCCTGTATTAAGGAGTCTTTGGTGTAGATGATTATCTGATCTCTGATCAATTCATTGCCCGTACCAAATCGACATGTTCTGGCCAACATCCTTAGGGCCGATTCATACTCCTCAATGGATCCTTGTTCCTTCTGTGCCCTGGTATAAAAGTTGTATCTATTAATGGCCACATTAACTTCAGGGGCATAATGGTTGTCAAGCTGTCTCAGAGCCCTCTCATGCTCATCTGTGTCTCCTGCCTCATCCGCTGATAGCTCCGGTAGTTCTCTGTACTTTCCCTGATCCTCCAAACACAGGGCATGTAACAATAATAATTTCTTCTTCTGGGATGTCAGCCCTCCATGCTCAACTGTCTTAATATAGTTGATCCAGAATTCCTTCCATTCAGGCCATACCACAGCTGGTTGACCTGGGCTTGTAAGAAGCTTGCAGGTGGCTGTATAGTAATCGCTTGCATAGTGTACTTCCCACAGAGATCAAATGTGCTCTGTGCAAAGCTATGTCAGTACAATTTCCAAATTGTCAGTAAAATTCTGTGAGCTGACCACTGTCTCTCCACAGTTAGAAATGAAAAAAAAAAGTATTTTTTTTTCCTTTTTTTTTGTACTGCGATGAAGAGGTGACAGATCAACTCCTCACCATGAAGATCGTTGCCTGACTGTACATCTGAAGTCAGGATGGAGTCATGTCACGTGATGCTGTTGGGTCCTTTCCTCTAGTGACCCTAACGATAATCTGTGTCTTTGTGTCCCCACTTTGTAAGGTATATTTATGGTGGTAAGTGTTGCGCATCACTGCTTTTGGCCGTGGCATTTTGTCTCCACTGTGCGCATCTTCTAGATCATTAGCATACATCTGCACGGGTGAACATAATTCGCTCTCCTGGCACTCCAGCTCTCAAGTCTTACACGGGTTTGTAAGATTTCATTGGGCTATCCTCATCACCAACTGATGTAACGGGGGAAACATTGGTGTATTGATAGATACGTTTATTTGCTACATGATAGCCCAGCGCTCCACCTGCATCCGCCATCCTGGTCCACCATCCATAATCAGACCCACAGTTCCCTCACATTCCAACATGAACACACTCACCTTTCAATCCATAACATATCTGTGCAGGCGGATGCAGGCAGCGTCAGCGAACGCCATAACTGTCATGAAACTTATAACACAATAATACACAAAATGGCTGAAAATGTGATGCTGCTTTGGCTGTTGTCTTGACTTTTTGAAGGTCTCCATTAACCTAAAACCATTCCTAGGCTATACCTAGAGCAGACAGAGTTAGTGTATATTGTGCGTTTTCTTAGCTTTTATCATTTCTAATATGTTTTGTTTGTGGATGCTTTTTAACCATTGTGCGATCATAGTTGGCCCTCTATTCTGCTCCAATAAGTGTCCAGCCCTATGGGCAATCTTCAGCTCACCATTGAACCATGCTGAAATAGAGAACTATCAAGCTTTTTATCATGTGATTTTAGATTTGAGGGGAGAGGAAATCTAGGGCTTTATACAGTGTCTCTGGAGTTATAAAATAAAACTTACACATGGATAATATTTCAGCCAATCTCAATGGGGTACAATGCCCAGATTTAGTTTTTAAAGGGAATGGTGAACCTGCATGATACCTTCTTTTGATACCTCAATTACATGATCATACTGGACCAATCAGTAGCATACAATGTGATAAAACCAACGATCCACCAAGACCAGCTAGAGAAATTATCTGAAATCTCAAGGACAATGTTACAATGTATTCCAAACTTCCTAAAAATGTATAGTATGACAATAACAATTAGGGGCAAATCCTCCTCAACCATGGGTGTATCCAACTGTGTCATTTGAGGATACTTTTAGATCAATGTTACTCTTTGACAGACACACACACACACACACACATATATGTGTAGCCCCCTTCACCATCTGCACATGAGTGTGTACTTCCCATCACACTCACACCTAAGGAAGGTGAACATTTTGGAACATTTCAATAGGAGCCTGGGCTGAGAAAGCCCTATATATTACTCTCAAAGGAAGAAAATGCCCAATACTAGATTGCATGTAAAAGTGGCATCCTGGAAAGAAGCAACCCGCACAAGGATTTTATGTAGACATCTGGGCGCTGGTTACAAGGAAAGCTTAGTTGCAGCAGATTATTGTCAGGAAATTCAATAGGTACTTAGATTACATTGGGCCTCATTACGACCCAGGCGGTAAGTTACCGCCTGGGCCGTGACTTTACCACCATGGCGTAAACTACGTTTACGCCATGGTGGTTGGCGGACTTACCGCCCCATTCCGACCTTGGCGGGGCGGTAAGTCCCCAATCCCCATTTACCCTTCCCCATTCCCATTTTTGCCCCATAGGGCATAATGGGAGTGGGGAAGGCGTTAATTACGCCACCGTAAATTACGGTGGTGTAATTAACTCCATGGTCCCTTAACGCCATGGATTTTAACACCTGCTAAAAGCAGGTGTTAAAAGCGCCATGGCGCTAAGGGACCTCGTAATCAGGCGGTAAGGGTCGGTGCTGTTAACGCTGCCGTTAACCCCTTACCGCCTGGGTCGTAATGAGGCCCATTGTGTGCATTAGTTAATAACATTTACATTGAAAGCGTTAGTTAGAATAATAGTTGCAGGAGATGGTAAAGTAAGTTGTGCATACATTTTGTCTAGCGCAGCATACCTAGCTGTTAAATTTGGAGGTCTTGTGAGAACAGTCAGGTTTTAAGGCCTATGCGAAAAGACCAATAGGAGGCCTCAGATCGTAGGGCCAGTGGGAGAGTATTCCATATCTTGGGAGCAATCAACGGGAAGCTACTTCCCCCTGCTTTCTGCCGTTTGTATCTGGGGATGACAAGTGTGTGGGAGTAGGTGTCACGGCTGGGTCTGGTGGATTGGGCCTTAGTGATTTTCCTGGACAAGTAGGTAGGTGCGGTGTTGGAGATCCATTTGTGGGTCAGGGCTGATGTTTTGATTGTGATACGTTCTCGTACCGGGAGCCAGTGTAAGTTAGGTCTGGCTGTGGGAGTGTGGTATTTTTTGGAGATATATAGGGCTGCTCTTACAGCGTAGTTTTGAATGAGCTGAAGTTTTATTATATTGCAGGTATTGGTACCTGCAAAAAGGGAGTTGCAGTAGTCAATCCTGTATAGGACGAGGGCTCTGGTGAAGGTAATGCAACCGTCGGTAGACAAGAAGGGTCTGCAGGCGTTGATTAGTTTAGCAGTGTATGCTGCTGCTGATGCAATGGAGTTAACCTGTCTGGTTAAGGAAAGAGTGGAGTCTAGATATACTCCCAGGGTCTTTACCTCTTTTGCGACAGTAATGGTGTTTCGAATGTTTTGTACGAGTTGTTGAGTGTCATTAGGTGTGATTGTGTGACAATGAGGAGTAGCTCAGTTTTTTCATCGCTGAGGTACTGGCATGCTGAGCCATCCAGGCCTGGATGGTATGGTAAAGTTTGCTGAGTGCAATGGAGTCTGTGTTGTAGTTTCCAGAGATGGGTTGGAGGATTTGGGTGTTGTTAGCATAGTTTGTGTACGTGACGCCCAGGGCATCAAGGTGGTCAAAGTGGGGTTTGGTGAAAATCTTGTACATGGTCGGTGAGACACATCAGCCTTGAGGCACTCCACAGGTGACTGGTGAGGGTGGGGCTACTGCAATGGCATAGAACACTCTCATATACGGTTGGTAAGGAAGGACTCGATCCAGGCATTGGCTTCGGGTGAGAAGTGGGCAACTGACGAGAAGTGTTGGCAGAGTATCTTATGATTGACCAGGTCAAAGGCTGCTGAGAGGTCGAAGAGGAGGAGGAGGGCCAGGTTGCCATTATCTTTGATCTCTTCCATTTGGATTTTTAAATCACAGAGATCAGATTCCGATCCATGGCCAGGGCAGAAGCCCGATTGGCGAGTCCCGTGGAGTTTGTGGATTTCAAGATGATTTTGGATTTGCAGGTAAGCAACTCGGTCAAGTATTTTGAGGAGGAAGGGTACAGTTGTGATTGGGTGGTAGTTGATGGGTATGTTGGCATCAAGTGTGGACTTAATGAAGCAGAGGAGGACCCAGGCTTCTTTTAGATTCTCTGGGACTTTGCCAATGCAGAAGGAGTTGTTAATTAGTATTGTAATGAAGGGGGCAAGCTCTTCGGCGCAGTCCCTTATAAGGGTGGCCGGTCAGGTGTCTCCTTGGGATTTTGAAGGATTAAAATAATTTTGAGGTCCAAACTCATTTACACAGAAAGACAGAATTCTTATGGACCTTTTTCTCTTTTTTTCTCTCACATAATCGCAACCATCACGGAGAAGAATAACCTTCAATTTAAGATGTGAAAAAGGTTTCTCACACTTCTTCAAACAAATCACTGTGTTGAACTCACCAAATCATGATCTATTGTCAATTTTGAGTCTCCCATAGAGGAAATGCTCCAGAGGATTCAGAATCAAGTAGCCAATCTCTATCTGAACATAAGAAAATTTGCTCCAAGATGAGAAACAGGGGGCTTTTAAAGTAATCTGCACGGAATACAAAGTTTCAAAACACCTGTGCAAGCTGTTCATACTACATACAGAGACGACAAATCACCAAAATCACTGTGATATCGAAAATAACATCTGAAAGGAGTGGCATTTTATGAACATCAACCATGATTTCCTCACATGGCCTTGGGTGATGAAAACATCACAGGAAGATTTTAAGAGGACACAGTAAGGCTATGATTAATCAAGTATTACAGTTGACAAAAGGGTTATTTCAGTTAGCAACCACATTTTGATAAGGATGCTGCCTTGATATGTCATGGGTGCAGTCATGTAGCCTGTGAGGTTTTCAACCATTCACATGGTAGGCATGCACCCACTTGGGCTTTTTGACATTTTTAATTAAATGGAATTATGGTAGACCAACCTCAGGAAAATATGCGGGGCTAATCCACAGAAATGTTCCTAAACTCACACCACAACAAACCATAGACCTGTGTAATCTGGTGGGACATAGCCTACAGTCATAGCCTGAGCTATCACTCATATGCTGATGACACACACATCTACCCTAAAATTGACAACATTGGGGAGGCCTTTATGAGAGTTAATCATTGTCTGAAAAACATAAATAGATGGATGTCTAGAAATCAACTTCAGCTGAATGCAGCCAAAGCTGAGCTGATCTTGTTTGGACCTCAGAACCAGGTTTTGGCTGAAAGTGAATCTTTTTCCCCAAGTTTCCTTGGGGAGGAACTTCAATTTGCTGCTAAGATTAAGAACTTAGAATCCGCATGGCAGGAGAACATGTGTAGTAAAGCGCAGGTTGGGGCCAAGGTTCAGTCTGTTTATTATTCTCTGCCGATGCTTCGACGAGTTATACCATTTATTCCTGAAAAAGACCATGCAGTAGTTAGTGGTGGGGGCTATGACGAAAACCCATGTGGACTATTGTAATATCCTTTTGATGGGTATTCTGGCCAATCAATTATACAGGCTCCAGAAGGTCCAAAATGCAGTACTCAGATTGATCGGCAGTCTGAGAAGAGCAGACCATGTCTCCCCCATTCATAGAACACTGCACTGGCTGGTAGTTTAGGACCGTATTAAATTCAAGGTAGCATGCATGATCTTCAAGTGACTAAAGGGAACTGCCCTGGAATATTTAAGCAGCAAAATCTCTCCTTATAACCCTCCGAGGACGCTAAGGTCAAGGGACCAACAGTTGTTGAGCAGCCCTTGATCAGTATTTGCTACCAGAAGAGACAGAAGATTTGTAGTCTTTGGTCCTAAACTTGGAACAGTCTACCGGGGGAGGTCAGGGAGCGTCAGGCACTTGCCCAGTTTTGGAAGGCCTTAAAAACCTTCCTGTTCAAATTGTAATAATACAGTCCACCTGGTGAAATCTCATCCTCTCTCTATTCGCATTCTATATGCATGTGGTTCCAACTGCACCTTTGTACGGTTACGTCCGTCTCGGGAGCGTTATAAATACTTAAAATAAAATAAACAGCCCGGAGCATCGTATGTCATCTCAAGTAAAGGGGGAGGACAAGCTTCCCCTACCATGGATAGCCTGATTAACTAACAAAGGCTCCATGGATCTTCCCTGCTCTTTTGTTAAGCCCTTCAGCTGGTGGCAGAAATTAAAGGGTATGTCAAACAGGCCCACATGAGGCCTGTTTGTAGAGGTTAACAAAGGAGACAGGAAACCCAACAACGTTTCATATGTAACTGTGTCAACTTGAAGCCAGCTCCCGTCCTCAGTATCAATGACAGTGCACTGTCAGGTCTGGGACTGTGCGTTTACAGTAGGCCACCCGGTAGGGGAACTGCATTCATAATGTACAAAAATATGGTTTGCAGGAGCCAGAGAGTCTGATATCGCCACAGCTTCAAGGAAAACCTGCTGTTATAACCAGGAACTGCACAAAGATCCATAAACCAGAGAGTCTCTTTGATCAACATTAGACAGGAAGATGGGTGGGACTTAGTATCACAAGTTTTCACCCCTTTACCTTTGCTGTTGAGCACACCCTTGTTATGGCCTCACACATACAGGAGATTGTTGGTAGGGAGCCCAGGATTGGTTAATTACGGTAGGCTTAGCCTAGACCAATCACTCTGGCCCACTTGTCTTTAAAAGAGGGCTGATCCCCTCTTTTGGCAGATAATCTGATGACTTCATCAGAAGTAAAAAAGAATAACTCAACCTTGGACCCTGGAGGAAGGTACAGTCTGCCTTCCAACTTCTGCCAGTGAAGGAATGCCAGGATTTCTAAACAGTAAAGCAAGATACCTCCCGAAACATCTACCAGGGAATAGAGAGATCCAGGACTCAGAGGACCCACCAGCCGCTCCCGAATCAGTACCCCGCCAGCCCACAGAGTGCCCTGCTAGGGATCAGCACAGCAAGCTTCCTAGGTAGAATGTGCCAGAATGTCTCTGAACCTACAGCCAAGGACAAGGAAGCTGCCTACAGCACACTCCACAGCTGTGGGCTGTCCACCTTAAAGGACAACACAAGCCCATTGAAGAAGTTGGGAGAAGGGCATCGACAAACATCTACTTCGTCCATCTTAAAGGACGTTTTTGAGCCAGTCAAGTTTCTCGAGCTGCAACCACAGTCGACATCAGAGACATCTCGACCAGTGCTTCAGAACCACTGATCAGCACTGAAACAACAATTCCTGATCCAGTGCTGCTATTTAGGCCATCCTATAGCCATTCGTCCATCTTCCCTGATGGACCCTCTTGTTGCCTGATACCCGCAGCTGACTCCCATCTTGAACTCTGTCACAGAAGCCCTCAAAGTGGCCTGAAGCCGACTTGACCCTATTGAGCATAAAGAACACATACAGCACAAGGTACATTGTGGTACTGTCCCCTGGTCCTTCATTGAAGGCCCCTAGAGACATATTAAGACCCATTGCTCACTTTGTGCTGAAGCCAAGTAACCTTAAACTGTAGTGATTATTAACCATACCGACTACCCTCCTGTCAGTATCCAGAGAGCATCCCTTTTCATTCTTTGAAACTGTCTATCCTCTCTAATCTTTTACAGGGTGAATTTTATTTTGTAGTTTTGCTAGAACTGTCTGTTGTGATATAAATAAAGTTGATATTTTTGATACAACCTTGACTGGACAGTCCCTTTTATCAATGGGTAATAATCGAATTTTCGCTGTGTTGCAACTAACCAACAATCCACAATCTGCTGTTTCGTCCACATTACAAAAATTGGACAAGGAGGTTTAATCTGTTCAGATCCATTTTGGTGTATAAGAGGGGTGGGGCTGATTGATGGTTTAGAAATCAATATTCACCCATCGACCATTTGTACCCCGGAAGTTGATTCATCACATTCTCATATGACCATTTACTGCCAAAACATCATATACCAGGCACAGTACTCATAAGCTAGATTCAGTCTCATATGCACAGCTGCTGCTCCAATATGGCATATGAAATCTCTAAGATGCAGGTACTTTTGTAATATGCTAAATAATACCTCAAATTCCTGCTACAATTATCATGTATCATGTCACATGTTTCGGTACTGCAATTTTTTGGCAAGTGCAGCCTCAAAATCCCCAGTACTATTACATTGTGCGAAGTAAAACCCTCTCTGAAAGGTTTATCCCATTTGCCAAGGGTTTGTCTTCAAATGCATAGTGCAGCCTCAAATACCCCAGTACTGCCATCTTATGCAAGTAAAACCTGTTTGCCCGGTATTGTATTCATATGTAAGGTACAGCTTTATATGCCAAAGTGCTGGCATCATATTCCAATGACAGCTCTACATACCCCAGTGCTGCTGTCTCCAGCCACGTAAAGATTCCTGCAAGTGGTCGAGCTCCACATGTTCATGGGCGGCCTCCCTATGCCAAGTGCCTCCACAAATACGCTCCTTGCAGTATCCAATATGCCCTATTAAAAGGTAATCCAAGTGACCAAAGTCTCAGCAAGCTTCCCAGGCACAGTTTCCGAAACGATCTGGGCCGCCTGATTAGAGAACCTATTGAGATTATGGCCCTTTGGGAACGTGCATGCAATGGATGGGTTCACAGAATAACTCTGAGTTCAAATAACTGAACCAACTCAGGAAGATGGCAAAGTACTGTTATATTAACACTTATCTAAAAAAGGAATTTACAACGAACATCAACAGACATATACTCGATTTCTCTCAATGTGTTTTTCACACAACATAGACTTTATACTTAAAAACACGTCAGAGGTGATGTCATTCTATGTGGCATATAATAAAAAACCGACTGGGGATTGGGATAGGCTTAAGAGGAACATCTAAGCAGGCATTTTATAGGATCTAGGACTGTGATTGGCTGCCCACTGTCAGGTGGGCAATGGGTGCCTACCTCTAAAACATGTAATCTTTAAACCCATTAGATACATGGTTTCTCATTGGTCCTTAAACTATAAGGTCCTTTGTAATATGGACCACTACAATTGGTTGGCATGCTTGTGCCATGTCTGGAACATTCGGTTCATTTAGCAGCACCCAAGCCCAGACCCAGGTGCAAGGAGATGGGCCTGACTCTACCTCCCCACCCAATCAGCCCAGCATCTCTCATCACCCAAGCCTTCTGCCATGAAGATTATCTTTGAACTTGGCCTGCCAAAGTATCCTTGTCTCTGGGAATACATGGGAGTGCAGGAATTCACTATTACTTTCTAGGACTCCAAGTACGACTCTATTTTCATCCTCAGTTCACGTGACAGGAGACCACGATTTGGTCCATTTTGTAGGTCTTCAATGCTCTTAATGAATAAAACATGGCACTCTTGGTGATCTTTCTTTGCACCTTAATGAGGGATGATTCATTGTTCACACACTCAATCATTTCCAGAATAGATAGCTGACCTTGGCTGTGTCAGTCTTGACTCCAGGCCAGACAACCTTGCCATGCAGCTCCATGGTTTCAGCTTATTCTTGTTGCAACATAATTCTCCCTTTCTTCTTCATGGGCCCTGGATTACTAAAATGTGTGTTACCGATGTGCAGCTCCTATACAATGGTGGCTCTGCCTGCATTCTATTCACTACATATATCCAACTTCTATGATGACTTAGACTACCTTGCGTTTCAGCGTCCGTACAATTATTCAACGGTTGATTCTCTTGAGTACTTTATGCATGTGTAATCTTCTTTTTCATTTTAAAAAGTTCACTTGACTCTCTACTTCGTCATTAGTTTCTGTAGGATCCATACATCCTCTTCGCCAATATCCTGAGACTTCATTCATACTCTCTTATGAGGTCACAGACTTCTTTGTTTGCTCTTTTTCATATTCCTTCAGGGAGTACCTCCCTCAGATTGTTGTTTCTTACAGGAGATATTTGATAGGGTTGTCTCAATGGGTATCTTCTTTCGAATAAACGCTGTGGTATTGGCACAACTGCTGGAGTAAAACACAGCACAATCTCAGGCTTCCAACATTTATGAGGTAGGGGGTGGGATTTCCTGCAGAGACATGCAGGTGTCCTCTACACTCCCCCCTCAAGTCGAGTCCTCGACCAACTCCTCAATTGTTTCCACGTCCTGATATTTTTTCTTGAAGAAGTGTTTCTTTGGTGTCCATACCTTCATCACCCCCCGCAGGCTACCGGCTGATTTAACATGTTCATCTTCACTCCAGGTCATGTAGTTACATTGCCCATTCAGTGTACAATAGACCCATCATCCCATGTACTTCTTAGGATTCTTTGGGTACAGGAACTTCATTCCCTCTGGTGCTACGATGCTAGCCTATATATATTTTTGACAGCTTCATCAGTGAGCTCCTTGGCGTAATGTTCAGGTTTGACATCAATCATGATCTTCATTCCTACCACCTTTTTTTCCATTTTCTTGCATTGGGCAATCACTATCTTGATTACACAGAATCCGAACATCACCAGCAATAATATTACTTCAAGAATCTTGAATATATTTGCCAACCACTGCGAAATCCACGAGAACAGGGAGGCAAACCAACTGTCATCTTCACTGTAATCTGTCTCATCGCCCATCTTCTTATGCATGTCTGTCAACAAATTTATGGCCTCTGTCAAGGTCCAATTTTGTTGATCATGAGAAGGTATGAATGTGCAACATGATGGCCCAATTTTGACTCAAACTCCTCCATCCATTGCTGTGATCATATCAAGGATGTATCGGTTCTGGGGGTCCTCAGTCGCATGGCCCTCAGCTCTTCCTTAATAGCATTAAATCCCTTCATGGTAGAATTGATTGTCTGCAGAAGCTCCCATCTGGCGATCTGCAGCCACTAGGCATTTGCAACTGTTTGGATCCCAGGCATGAATATGGTCGTCAATATTGAGGCAGTCTTACTGAACAACCAGTATTCCTCAGGAATGGATTCATATGCTGTTATTGATTTGACCGAGAAATCTCTTCTTGTGTGATGGAGAAGTTCATGTTATCTTGTTTTTCTTAAATGGGCATCCACTTTTGGAAATTCACCAATGTTCAGGTCACTTTGAGGAATCACTGATGCTGGAACATGAATGAGCACCAAAGAACATATTACGCCCCAATCCTTGGGCAACTTCCTGTAAGCTCTAGATCCACATGCCCGATATCGATCCATAAGGACGGCTGTCCATTCTCCCATCCTAGGAATGTAAATTGTGGTTTTGCATTCTTTGTTATAACCCACGTGATTCTTTCTGTGTCTTCCGAAGCACAGTGTCGCATTAACCAACGGGATTACAACTACTGGACCTAATTTGTCTTCTGCCCATGTCAGTAGTTTGAAGTGTTTGGCCCATGACTTTAAACACCCATCATTAACCTTCTGCACCACTTGTACGTAATCTGTTTTCAGCAGCTGAGCTGCACAGGACATCATTCCTTCTTCCCATCCCTTCTTGGAATTCACTCGTCCATAGATCAATAATTGATTTTGTTCCCAACATCCAGGTGGTCCGGCTATTTCTGTCACATACGGGCAATTCAATCTCTTAATTTCTTCAATGATCACCTCATCCTGTCCTGTAGCAGGATACACAAATATCTTGCTCTTCTGTCCAGGCTCCTTTTTCATTTGTAGGGTTTTGATATAGTCATCCTGGTATGGAAACAACCTTTTTGATCTCCATTGCAAGGTTGCCCAGCTTCCTTGGAATTATCCTGAAGTTGTACATGTTGCAAGATGACTGAGGCACTTTGCATCATGCTCTGGAACCTCTCTGGCAATGACAGCAGACGTAGCAACCCTCCTTAGATGCTTTCTCTCCAAATGTTCTCATGTGTTGGTACCACATGTTATTCCCCAGGTTGGCTTAGTTACCTAGATAGGTATTTATCCCTTCACTATCTTGCTCTGCATCCCGTTTGTGTCTCCCAAAATCTGTATAGTAATCATAGAGTAAATCAAAAGAAGTTTTCTCAGTAGGGAGAACCATAGGTACTCCTTCAGTGGAAGTACTAAGATGATAGAGACTGTGAAAGATGAGCAGAAAGACAACGAGAACAAGCATGCAAGAATATATTATATATTAGAATCTGGGCATCCATCTCTCGCACCACCCTACTACTTGTTGAATTTTTTCATTCTCTATCACCATGCCACTTTCTTCATTAATCGTTTCTAATACAATCATCAAGTTTCTTTATGATTGTAACTGTAAAATCTGTTCAATTATAGCAATAAAGAGTCTTCTTATTACTGGACCTTTTTTAGGATCCTGCAAAAAAGTGTGAATATTAACGTCTCTTCTAACAAGAGCAGGGTAATACTGAAGTATAAACACAAAGACAGCAAGCACAAGCCGATGAACGTCAGTATCGGCAGGTAACCTTATGTTTGAACACTTAAAACAAATATTCTCCACAAAATGAATCTGGTTACTGATCTCGCTTCCACTTTCTGATCAAGAACTGACATTTAGGCATAACTCTGATGCATTATTTTCTGCTTCAATATGTATTTCTAAAGTTCGTTTCATATTTCCTGAAATTCTCTGCAAGTCTGTTCACTCTCTGCTAATAGAGGTATTAATCCTGTAATTGTCCACATTGTATGTCCAGCAGTAAACTTTTGACACACGATGCAGTTCACTATAAATAGTGCAACACATTCCAACAAATTTGGAATGAATCAGTCTTCTGCAATACTGGCAGCAAGTCTTTCTCTAGTTACATGTGCCGGGTAATGCAGCTGTTCAAGCACAACATTTAATAAAGTTACTGGCATCACTGGTCTTCCAGTGCTGTCTTGTTGCCATAATGCTTCCGTGGGGGATAAAGAACACCCCCTTCATTTCCATAATTCTTGCTCCTCTGTAGTGCAATTCCTTGAAACTCTGTTAATTGGGTTATCAACAACTTAATAAACCCCTCTTGCTTTTGCATTTGTTGTAACTGAATTTTCTTTAATACTCTCAGTGTCAAAACTCGAAATTTCTGGGGAATATGCAAGTCTTTTGGGTTCTTCGTCTGTGGCTTTGTTCCTGCAAGAGATAAAATCTGTTCGCTTAGTAGGTGCTGTGCATTTAAGGACCACTATGGTCACTGGGAGTTGTAGTGCCTTAATGAGCCTATCCAATAAGGATGCATGCTGAACTGGAGAGCCATCAGTGCGGAGGTAGCCCTTCCTTTTCCAACATGAGAATCCTGCGCATACGGTTGACCATCACTTCCTGCCCTTCATGTTTCTCAAGTGCAACAATAAGCGTTACTAATTCTGCTGCTTGCGCTGAAAAATTAGTAGGTGGCCTAGCACTTGCCACCGCTTCAAATTTTCCATTTATCCTGTGTTTTATTACTGCAGCGCCTGAATGCCTTACTCCACAAGTCGATCAATTTTCGAAGAACCATCAATAAAGAGAATCTCCCCTCCTGCTAAAGCAGTGTCTTTCACATGGGATATATCATCATAAAATTCAACATAATTAGCACAGGCATGCACATGATTTATTTGCTTGGTTAGAAATCATTACCTTATGAGATGAAGCTCTTTGTGATGTCAATGTGCCCTTGGGGTTCTCTAAAATGGCAAATAGTGCATGCTCCACGGAGAGGGTTAAATAGCAGCCCATCACAATACTTGTAGACTTCTTGAGCACAAACGCAGCAACTCACAGAGATTGTTCGCAAGGGAAGTGTCCTCTCATAACTGGGTTTAAAATTCCTCTGTAATATGCCAAAGGTTTATACCCCAATGTGGTTCTCTGTGTAAGCACTGCTGTCATGACTGTCCGATTTGTGTGCAAAAACAAATACAATTCCTCAGCATAATAGGGCATTCCTAAAACAAGGGCTGTGCAAATTGCATTTATCAACTCTTCAAATTCTTCCTCCATTTCTTTAGTCCATTCTAATTTTGTTTTACCAACTTGCGCTTTCTTTAGGACTTGCAGAAGTGGCCTTGTGCATGTGCTGTAATCAAACACCCAGACTCTAACATAGTTACATAAACCTAAAAACTGTTGCATCTGTCTCACTGCGTTTTGTTTTGTGGTTTTCATAATTGCCTCAGCTCTCTCAGGTGTCACTTTCTATCCTTCATGGGACACCAACTGGCCTATATTTAACACCTCTTTTTGGCAATATTGTAGCTTCTCCTTGTCTACATTGTATCCCTTATCTGCTAGAATAGTCATCAACTGAACAGAATACTGTCTGCACTCATCTTCTGTGGTGCTTTTAATCAAGATGTCATCTTCGTATTTTATCACCGCACTTTTGAGATCAATATTACCTAGATCCATCTGTATTAAAGATCAATGCGGATTCACTGTACCCTTGAGGCAGCCTAGTATGTGTCATTCTTTTTTGGTGAAACATAAATGAAGTCAAGTCTTGTGAGACTTTGTGCAACGGGATTGAGAAAAATGCATTTTTCAGTTCGGTCACTGTAAAATATCAGGCTTCTCCTCGGTTACTGCATAATATTGTCGCCGCATTAGGAACTAAAGGAAACTCTGCATCTACAATCTGGTTTATCGGTCTCATATCGGTCTACATGACCCCCTGTGATGCTGGAAATGCATCGGAGGGGCAGGGCCTCTGTATCCTTGTCCTTTACTGCTTTTTATTGTGTGTTCTGTCCTGTTTTCTGTGCAGGAGTTCATGTAGGACTCCTGGCAGTGCAGCTCTCCTTTTTGGTCTTGGTGAACAGACCCATGGGATACCCTTATGGCAAGCATGGGTGGGGGGTACAACCCTGTGCCCCTAGTGTATTTTTTTGGACACCTGTGTGTGGTCCACAGAGCAGGGTACGGGCTGGTGGCAGCTCTGTGCTGAATTGACTGGTGCCCTGAGCATCCTCCATTTTGGGATGCCCAGGCCCTGTCATTGAAATCAGTAGATTCCTGATGGAGACAAGATGGCCCCCGTGGCCTCTTGCCTTCCATCGCCTGTTACCTTGATCTTCCTGAAGTCCTGGGAATCTCTGACTTTGTCCCTTCCCCCTGACTGGCTGTTGGGTGGAAGTTCCATATATGGTAGTTTGGTGAAGTGCCGACCAGACTGGCTGCAGCCTTCCCAATGACCTTATGTTGTGGGTACGCCTGTGGGTGAGACCTGGGTGAATGGAGTGTGTGACGGATATGCACTTCTTGTTGTGGATGTCTAGTTTCTGGTGTTTGACACAATAACTGAGACAACCCTGCCCGAAACTGGTATGAATGCAGTGTAGAGTGTTGAATGGCTGGGTACTTGTCCCAATACACATAACTTGTTGTGAGTGTCTGGAGAGAAGTGAATGGCCTGAAAGCACTATGCACCTGATTGGCTGCCTGCCTGCATGAATGCCCTTCTGACCAATTGGTTGCCTGAGTGTGACCCAGCAGAATGAATGGGAGATCAACTAGTATATCTGGGGGCCTCTCACTGCTAGAATTCATGTTCAGAAGCTGAAGTCCAAACTACAGAGAGTAACTGGAGTGAAACTGAAGCTTAACCTTGAAGCCCTGCTGGAAGAGAAGAAGTGCTGTTGCTCTTCTTCACCAATCTGAAAGCTACTGTGTCTCCAAGGACTGACCCAAAGAGGACCTGGTAAGGTGCCCTCTTCCCAAGCTATGAGGGACAATCTTGCACCTGCTGATGTTTGCCAAAGCTCCCTGGTAGAAAGACCTATGACAGGCTGCCGACTGGAGACAAGGACTGCCAGGGAATACCAAAGAGGAGTGCCCAGATGTTGTCCGCCACCGTCGATGACTGCCGTCGCCGACCGGAGCCGCTGTGGTCCTGTTGCCTAAGAACTTTCGATTCATGGACGCGCTAGTCCACACCACCGCCTGCCTTATCGCGACAGAGAAGGCCAGGCCGTCGATGCGCCGAGGAGCATCTGCCGGTGGGTTTCCCGCCACCCAAAGACCACAAAGACGCCGACGACTCGACGCCCTTGCTGCGCAACAGTTCTTCAAACTCTTTGTGGTCCTGAACTATTGACACTGAGGTGCCCCGCACACCTCTTCCTTGCAGGACATTTACGCTTCCCCGTCGACGAGCACCGCAAGGAAAGAAGCTGCAACTTCACCATCGTAGTTCACCCTGTTCTCCGTTGGACGTTCGATGACCCGTGACTCCTGCCTTAAAGGGTGTGCACTCAAGAAGGGCCGTCGATTCTCTGATGAGGAACGCTCCAACGGCAGGTATTTTGGGGTTGCAGAACTATTGGAAAGTCTCTTGTGAACAATATATGGACTGGGCTTGTGATATATCTTTATTCTACTGGTTGCACAGGTGGGGGGATCTCAACACAGAACTGTGTCTAGGTATCGGGGCCAGTATTCTGCCAATTGTTCTAGCCAACTGCTTTCCTCTTACATCTATTATTGGTCTCCTTTACAAACTGATTTGTGTGACATTTAACCGTACAGTTGATTCACTTTAAAGAGATATAATAGTAATTGTGGTACCACGTAGAACTGTATATTTGCCATTATAGATAACCAAGTACAAAGTGAGTTATCGTAATATTGTACATAACCTTGAATATTAATTATATAAAGACTCTGTCTTAACTAATACAGTGTGCAGACATTCCTTTGAGGGTGCTTGGGGATTACACTGTACTTAAGAACCAGCCTGCATCACCTCCTGAGAAGCTAGGCCTTGATTGCTTGACCACATACCAATAATAGAGAATCTTGGCTGGGGTCCTCTGTGCCTCTCCTCTGTCATATAGAGAGCAGAAGTACAGAGACCCCCTTCCGGTCTGTACACTCCCCTTTAGATTTCTTAATCGGATACACCACAGTATGACACAATGATTTTGATGGCACCAGAACCTCCTGATTCATCAGCACTGAAATTGTCTAAAATATACCCTCATCAGCTTCTCGAGACATGGGGTACTCTTTTGCTCGAGGTAAATTCGCTACTGGCTTAAGCTTTATTTGAACCCCTCCTATCCCCTTCAATAAACCTACGTCATAAGGGCTTGTGGTCCAAAAAGCTACTTGGCACCTTTTCAAGATCCTTGTGAAAAAATGCTAGTCTTTGTCACATTATCGCCATTCGCTGGTGGACTTCCCTTTGTTCTATCCTTATCCAGTATGTAATACTCATGAAGAACACCACTTCATCATCACTTTGGTCTTCCCCAAACATATCGTCATCAGTTATGTCAGTCAATCTGTACCCTCCCTCAAGAGCTATCACTGTTCTCCATGTTCTACCCTCATTATCTATTTCTTCGAGCATTGCCATTTCCCTTCGTATTATGGCTGCTTCCAACTCTATAGGAATAGTCTGCCCACCTTCCGCATCTATAGGTATTTGTGGTGTAAACAGAAACTCATAACAATCCTTCGCACCAGGCCGGGTAGCCATGTCAGTAAGATGCTCATTCCACATTGAAAAATCTCTGGATCTACCAGAATGCCTCACAGAGCATCTTGCCCTGTAAACACCAATATGAACTCTCCCACGTTTAAAAAGTGTATTCCTGGAGTGGAGCACACTATTCCTTGATCAGTAAATTAAATCATCATAATAAGTTTTGTCATTAAATCTCTTCCCAAAATATTAACCAGTGTCTGTTCTGAATATAACAAGGGAACGGATATGACACATTCTCCTATGGAGACTGTAATTTATGACTAAATAGAACTCAACTTGTAGCTCCACAGAACCCTTGAGCATTCATGGCAATAACTGACATTGGATATTTTCCCTCTAGTATACTCAAACAAATTGCTCCAGTGTCTACAAGAAAAGAAAAGGATTTGGCTCCTATCGTCACATCGACCCTTGGTTCCTCTTGGGGGTCTGATGTCACAGATAGTACTGAACACATCACGTCACCCGCTGAGCTGTCCTATTGTGGATGCAGGCTCATCCCGGTCCCTGTGAAAGGATTTCCTTGTACCACAGTGACACCTCCCATTCCCTTGACTCCCACATATGTGCACAATATGTCATGTCATTCCTGAAGTCATTCCTGTAAAAATCATATTGACACATGAGGAAATAGCCTCAACCTTTCTTAATATGTTTGTCAATGTCTCATTCAGAAGGAAAGGTCCCCAAGGACATTATGATGGTAGAAATCACCCCTATCCAAATAAGCACAATTTGGATCCCAAAGACCTGACCAATCTTAGACCAGTCCCCAACTAGTGTGACTATCATCTCCTTCACACTTATTTAAGTTCAGTCTGCTCAAAGACAATGCTCGTTGTTCATCACAGAACAAGTTTCCCTCCTCACTTTGTGATTGAGGTACTGGGGATCGATCACATTTCCATAGAGTTCCATACTCGCTACTTCGCCTTCGCCTTGACTGTTGATACACCTTATCAATCCTTTCTCCAATGCTTTGTGCATCAAGTCTTTCTTCTTCTAACGCTACTCTAGATACTGCTGGCGTTACTTCCTTTATCTGAAGAATCTCTTCCACTCTATCCCATCGCATTTCTGGCTCAGCCTAATTGTTCTTTATGAATTAGACTGGCGTTGAGACCTCGCTGTCTCCTTTTCCGTTCTATTTCTTCATCTACTTACCTTTGCTTTATCACATCCCTTCTAATTCTTTCTTCCTTCTTAGTTTGTTATTCTCCTCTCCTTACTCCTTCCCTTCTTTCCTCTTCTTCCCTTTGTCTGTAATATTTTGTCCCTTCATCTTTGTGCTTCTTCCTACTCTCTTTCTTTACTTTCTATCCCTTTCTTCGATTGTTCTGTCTTTGTCTACTTTCTTTTTTCTTCTGCCCATTCTTCTATTTTCTCTCGCTCCTCATGATATATCTGCTCTCATCACTCCCTGCTTTTCCTTTCTGCTGATCTTCTTTCAATCTCTTCTCTCGTTCTTTATCTTTTCTTTTTTGTTCGTCCTTATCTTCTCTTTGCCTTACATCCTCAATACTTTTTCCCTTCAATCTCAAGTAATATCTGTCCTCCCATCCATTAATTTTGTACGAGCACTATCTCTTCAGACTTATCCTTCTCTCCTTTCCAACTCTTAATCACCCTGTCTATTTCTGTCAACAAATTTGACAGCTCACTTTTCTTCCTTGTCTTGTATGATCTTATAAATCTCTTCCTTTCTCTTATTCTCCTCCAGACTTTCGGTACTACTATAAGCAGGGGTCCATATATCGGTTTACTATACCCTGTCATTGCTTCAGGTAACGTAAGGGGAGCTGAGGGCTCAACGCCTTCCTACTTATGCTGATTAAGCATCCACTCCTCAGGTGGCAGGTCTCTGTTTCCTCTTGATACAGCTTCCAGAGCTCTAAAATCGCAAATCTTTTATCTAATGTCTTCCCTGTGTACACAGCTTGCAAGTATGTGGTCATGTATTGCAATACCGCTTTTGCCAATGATCCCTCTTGTGGCCACGGCATGAACATTTTATCTGCCATGCCTTTTACCCATTCTGCACTATAATGTTTGAACTTGGGCATATGCTTTGGCAGTATCTTGCATAGGTGCATGAAAGGAGTATCCCCCATAATAACAAGTCTCACTTGACTGTCGATACTTACCAGATTGTTAAATAAACCTTATACTTTGGCTTAAATCACTGCTTTTCAATATTTTTAAAGCAACAAATATGAGCAAGCACCATCAATCGCTGCTCAAGCCTCTCATTTCAATAGTCTGTCTATTCTCTTGATTGGCGCCAATCACTTTGCTATACTCAATCACTGTTGCTCCTCAACCTTTTAAATTTTTAACAATCTCTATCACTTTTTGATATTTTTACTCAACCAACAACTTTCAGACTAGTCAAACATTACACATTGTAAACACTGTGATAACCTTTTCCCTCTCCTTTACTGTTATACCCTATACAGGGTTTGAGACATCACCTTACATAATCCTGATTATGCATTTTATATTTCACTGTACCCCCCACTGGGATTTGAGATGTCTCCTTCAAACTCCCATGAGTCAGGGCTTCTAGGCGCTACCTCTTCTCTTCACAATATTTCCTGTTACTCAAAAATGATCACAATACTGTCCCCTTTATTTTCCATTCTCCTTAGTCTACTCACCATTCGTTCATTGACTCAAGGCCTTCGGTATCTACTCCTCCAATCCGACCACTTTGTCTTCCAACCGCAGAGCGCTCGTGGAAACCGGGCAGGGATTTCGCCAAAGGGGGACCTGCCCACCGTCTCGGTTCTTCTTGCAAATTTATTTCTATCGGCCGCCCTCTACAGGAATCTCTGAGATTTTCCAGCTAATGGCTGAGGATGCCCGATCATCCAAAATACGGGAGACAAACTAGATTGGATATTTAAACCATCCGCACCACTACCACATGAGCTTATGGCCCTTTAGGAACGTGCATCCAATGGATGGGCTCACAGAATAACTCTGAGTCCAAATAACTGAACCAACTCAGGAAGATGGCAAAGAACTCTTTTATTAACAATTATCTAAAGCAGGGATTTACAACAAACATCAACGGACGTACGTTTGATTTCTCTCAATCACTTTTTCACACATCATAGACTTTCTACTTAAAAACACGTCAGAGGTGACGGTATTCTATGTGGCAAATAATAAAAACGTACTGAGTATCGGATCAGCTTAAGAGAAAAATCTAAGTACACATTATATAGGAACTAGGATTGTGATTGGCTGCCCACTGTGAGGTGGGCAATATGTGCCTACCTCTAAAACATGCCACCTTTAAAACCGTTAGATATGTGGTTTCTCATTGGTCTTTAAACTATAAGGTCCTTCATTATATGGACCACTACAATGAGTTGGCACTCTTGTGCCATGTCTGAAACATTTGGTTAATTTAGCAGCACATAAACCCAGACCCAGGTACATGGAGATAGGCCTGACTCTACCTCCCCACCCAATTAGCCCAGCATCTCTCATCACCCAAGCCTTTGTCATGAAGATTGTCTTTGAACTTGGCCTTGCAAAGTATCCTTGTCTCTGGGAATGCACGGGAGTGCTGGCATTCACTAATATGTTCTAGGACTTCAAGTTCAACTCTATTTTCTTCCTCAGTTCACGTGACAGGAGATCACGATTTGGTCCATTTTGCAGGTCTAAAATGCTCTAAATGAACATAACTTGGCAGTCTTGGTTCTTTTTTTGCACCTTAACAAGGGATGATTCATCCTTCGCACCCTCACTCCTTTCCGGAATAGATAGCTGACCTTGGCTGCTTCAGTTTTCACTCCAAGTCAGACAGCCTCGTCTTGCAGCTCAACGATGTCAGCTTATTCTTGCTGCAACACAATTCTCCCTTTCTTCTTCATGGGTCCTGGCTTACTTAAATTAATGATACTGATGTCCAGCTCCTATACAATGGTGGCTCAGTCTGCATTCTATTCACTACATATAGCCTGCTTCTATGATGACTTGAGGTTGATTCTCTTCAGTACTTCCTGCACATGTAACCTTTATATATTATAAAGTTCACTTGACTCTTTACTTCATCATTAGTTTCTCTAGGATCCATAATCCTCTTCAGCCAATATCCTGAGACGTCGTTCATACTCTTTTATCAGGTCACAGACTTCTTTCTTTGATCTTTTTCATATTCCTTCAAGGAGTTCCTCCCTCAGATTGTCGTCTCTTCAGGGATACATTTGATAGGGTTGTCTCAATGGATATCTTCTCTCGAATAAACACTGAAGTATTGGCACAACTGCCGGACATCAAACACGGCACGATCAAAATCTTCCAAATTATAGGTGGTAGGGGGGCGGGATTTCCTGCAGAGGCATGCAGCTGCTCCTCTACACTATGCACCAGTGCAAGTGAAATGCTGAAGCGTATTTGCCCTAGTGCTCAACGCATTCCCTATTAGCACTTGGGCAAACTTTCCTATGGTGCGACAATGCATCAAAACAATGCGTGTTTGGTCTAGGGCAATCCTTGCGTTACTGCTAACACGGTGCAAAATTGTGAGGCAACTGTTTAAGAGAAGGTACTAGGAAACCATACAGAAATGTGCGCTATAACAATTTTAAATTAATAAATAAATAGTTTAAAGTGTGCCTGGCCTACACATCACTATATGGTGATTCAATTTAATGTTTCTCAGTGAAATAATGCAAAAGATATACAAAATGTAAACAAAAATACTTGTTGTTGGGGGCTGCCTCCGGTCTCCGGGGCAGCCCTCTGATGCCGTCGGGATCACCCGACGGCTGTGTACACGTCGGCGGACAGCCAGCGTGTCTTGGGCAGGGAAGCACCCTGCGGCGCCCGGTATCACCGGGCGCAGGATCCGACGTGTGGGAGTGTCACCCCCTGGTTCCCCAGCAGTCGCGGCTCCGAGGGCACTCGGGCCGCGCCGCACACACAAGGCCACGACCACGTGGCAGGCCCACCCGCACAATGAACACAGACACAAGTTGCCACTTCCTGGGGCTCTGCTGCTCTGCCCTCGCAGCGCCAGCAGAGCCCCTTTTATTAACTGGGCACGTGAGCATCATGACACAGTCACGGCGCTCACGTTGCCCACAACAACTAGACCCCCACACAACATCCCTCCTTTATTATAAACAAACAAGATCAAACGACACCCCACCGCAAACATTTGGTGCATTCCAGTCCGCGCACCAGCTAACAGCTACTCCAACCCAAACATTTTTCTTTTGACACCGCAAGACAAAACAGGTGTGCTCCAGTCCCCACACCATGGGGCCCTATGACGGGGTCCTCCCACTCAGAAGATTCCGGGATCAAACTGGCCCTCGGCGCCGCTGCAGGACAAGAAGAATACATTCTCTTCGTACTCCTCCCCCATATCATACGGTGCTTCTCAGGGACTCTCCGCCACCTGGACCGCCGCCACTTTGGGGGTCCTTCTCCCCTTCACCTCACTCCCCCCTGATGCCCCCATCATGCCGGCTGAGGCTGGAGCGGGACACACTCGTGCGAAATGGTCTCCTTTCCCGCACCTTCCACAGATTTGTCCCATCGCCGGGCAGTCCTGCGGGTGGGGCAGATCCCACCCACACTGTTGACATATTGTGGCATTGGGGTCTCTCTTCGGCCAGTCTCCCCTCCTCATCACTCTTCCTCCTGGCCACCTGCTGACAGCCGCCACCTCCTCAACCTTCACTCGCTGCGTGGGGACCTCCATCTTTAGGTGGTGTCTAGAGGAGTCCATGACCGAGGCCCGCGCCTCCGCCAGTTCCTGGGCCCGGCCAAGCTCCAGTATTCGATCGAGGGTCAGCGCTGGGTCCTTCAGAACTTGCTTGCGCAGTTTGGTGGAGCTGCAGCCATAGATGATTTGCGCCCGGATCTCGTCCTCCTCGAAGTTCCCCAGGTCACAGGCCAGTGCAATGCCGCGCAGCTTCCCATGGAATGCATCAAGGCTTTCCCCTTCCTCCTGCTTCGCACACCTCATCCTGAACCTCTCATAGTCCCTGTTGACCATGGGTCTGAAGTATTTGTTCAGGGCTGTGACGGCTGCACCGTACGATTGATTCCGGGGCTTTAGTGTCTTGAACAGTCTCTGTACGGCCAGCCCGGCAGAGTATAGGAGTGTCGGGCGTTTGGCTGCGTCTTTGATCTCCATTGCCTCGAAGTACAACTCCAGGTTCTCCACCCAGGCCACCCACCGGGCCCCAAGGCTTTCCGGCGCACCGAGGACATCAAAATGGGGTATTGGTGCCAGCTGACCCCTACATACCCCTTCATCGTCCGACATGCTGTTGGCAGGTGAGGACGTCATCTGCCAATCACCAGTGTTGGTGTGCGCTTGCCGTTGCCAGGCTCAGGTAGCTGTCAATGGGTGCCTGGCGTTCTCCCTGCCCAGGGGCGCACGAGCACTCCAGGTGGAGCCGCAACCCCAGGGCTTGACACCGGTTTGGCCTGTGGAGGGGCACTGCCCGTTTCCCGGTGACCACACCTTGTTTAATGGCCTTCCTCTTCTGGAACCCTAGAGGGCGCACAAGCACTCCGGGTGGAGCCGCTACCCTTGGGCGTGGCACAAATGCGGCCTGTGGAGGGGTTATTGTCTCCTTTCTTGGATACTCCCCCCCCTCTTCCACAGAGAGTTTTCTCCCGTTCAGGGCCGCCCAGCCAGCCCCGAGATCCACTTCTGAGAGATGCTTGTGATTGGCTTTCCTTCGAGTAGGCCATTCACCGCTGAGGCCCGGGCATGGGGAGCCCTCCTACCGGCTCCACACACGAGACAGGGACCGGGCCCGCCCCCTTTCCGATCGGGGGGCTCGCAAGTGGGCCACGCCTCCTTCCGCTCCTCCCCGTCAGTGCTTGGGGAAACACAGGCCGTTGATGAGGCCCTTCACACGATCCGTGGGCGGGCAGTCCAGGCCACGCCCCCTTTTCCTTCCTGCGAGGAAACGAAACCTCACTTCTTTTTTTTTTCTTTTTATTTTTTTTGAAGACCAAAATTTTCACCCGTGGCAGCCCGGGTGCTCAGCGGGTGTTCTCCCCGCTCCGTGCCGCGTCGCCGCAGGTCGGAGCTCCAGGCCCCGCCTCCTTCCTAATGGAGGGTCGCTCCGTGCGTCCTTACACGGCCGCCGACTACTGCCGTGTGCGCGGGTCCACGAATTCGCCCGCCGCAAGCACCAGCTGGCGGGCGCGACTTCCTTGTCGCCAGTGTTGGGGGCTGCCTCCGGTCTCCGGGGCAGCCCTCTGATGCCGTCGGGATCACCCGACGGCTGTGTACACGTCGGCGGACAGCCGGCGTGTCTTGGGCAGGGAAGCACCCTGCGGCGCCCAGTGTCACCGGGCGCAGGATCCGACATGCGGGGGTGTCACCCCCTGGTTCCCCAGCGGTCGCGGCTCCGAGGGCACTTGGGCCGCGCCGCACACACAAGGCCACGACCACGTGGCAGGCCCACCCGCACAATGAACGCAGACACGAGTTGCCACTTCCTGGGGCTCTGCTGCTCTGCCCTCGCAGCGCCAGCAGAGCCTGTTTTATTAACTGGGCACGTGAGCGTCATGACACAGTCACGGCGCTCACGTTGCCCACAACAACTAGACCCCCACACAACACTTGTTGTAAATAGTTACTCAGTTCATATATTTGCATAGCTTTCATCAGTGGCCAAAGGTGGGTCATTTGGAGTAAACCCTAATAAAGGAGCACAGCTCTGCAGAATGCTGGGAGTAGTAACCAGAGATGCGCTCCTACTTACCGGATAAGCTTCATGAAGTCAGAGTGATAAAGCGAAGGCAGTCTGCACATGGATGTGCAGTCATTTGCATACATGGACCAAGTAGTGTGATTCAGATTATGTTGCCATGTAACACATCGTGTGACCTTTTATTGTCCTCTGCCCAGATCTGTTGAAGCAATCCGCTGGTGTAGTAGCTAGTGGAGCGCTTGTGAATCATGTCAATTCACTGCAAAGAGGCTCGATCTCTTTACTGTAAATTGTAAACCCTGCCTTAGGCTTTCCATGAAACACAGGCTTACGAGGTCAACTTTTGAACTGATGTATCTGTTGTAAACCTACAGCCAACCTTTTTTTCCCAGTTGTCCTGGTAGGTATTCAGTACCCTACGCATGATGCCACAAATCGAATTTGGGTCATGCGCTCTGTGCTGCTTTGGTCATTAATTTCAGGATATTCGCCTAATCAAACCCTGTAAAGGGAATTAACTGGATCCAGGGCTTCGGGACATTCTTGGACGGCGCTTGTTCAAGCACATGTTTAATCGCCCATGGTAAGAGAACAGATGGTCTGACCGAAAGCAACATTGTTTAAAATGGCCGCGACCTCATGCGAGAGTTCCCTGAGTTGGCTGGACATCAGAGCCGAAACGCACGTCTCGTGCGATGTTGAAGGGCAGCCTATCGCTTGTTTAAGCTCATGATGAGTGGCATGAAAAAGGAACATTTAAAGCAAGCTTGTGAGTATTGAGAAATCCAATCTTCCGTTTAATGTAAAAAAAGTATTTTCTGTAGATTTTGAATCGGTCAGAGAGGTGCAGGGGGGCCCCCTTTGCACATTTGGCCCAGCAGCTTCCCATGCAGCATTCCTAACGGAGACTGCATTCTATGGAAGCAAAACACACCCAGGCTTGTATAGCTCATTGGGCATGCGTGCTGGTTTACTACTGCCAAATGCGAAACCACATATCCAAAGTACAGTAAAACCAACCCAGGCGCTGAACCTCAGCTGCTTGCTGCACTGGGCTGGCTTTGCTCCTCCATAATGGGTGGGGGGTCAGCGCCACAGTGTCTCTCCTAATGGACAAGCCGCCCCTGGGACATAATACCTGGTCAAAATTCGACTCCATTTATTCACTATGGAAAAAGGCCAGAGGGAGAAAGAAGTGCAGAGTCAGTGCAGGAGGTGTAGTGGAAAGAAAGGCAACAGAAAACAACCAGGGCAAGGTTGGGGAGGAAGGGCAGAGGTGGAAAACTGTTGCTACAAGCATTGGAGAGGTGTATAAATTGCAGAGGCACAAATGCCCTGTTACCTCATATCGAGCTGAGTATGTATTGGATAATGGAAAAAAGGACTAACTGAGACTAGTGAGCAATATTGTTGAATCCTTACAAGTACAAGGAAAAGAAATCAAACTCTCCTATAAAATTATTAAGAATTGCATTTTAATTTATGTTTTGGGTTCCTGGATAGGTAGAGAGTGTGCCTGGGAGCAAAGTTTATTTGCCACTTTAGAAGAGTCTAACCATGAATTACAGGATCACTTATGTGTTTCATTTCCGGTGGTAAAACGTCCTCTTTCATTGTTCATATATTGCACAAAAATAAATATAGCCTCTCCCTTTTAATGATTTTTCCAGTTGTGCTTTGAAATATATAGCCAGTGTACATTAATCCTATGCCAAAGCCCAGCTTTCACCAATAGCAAAACATTGCAACCGCTTGCTCTCCTATATCTCCCGATGCTGTAACCCATCAACTGATTAGTCAAGCTTCCCCATCAAAATGGCACCAGACGTCCAGTTTGACAGTTTCCACATGGTGGCCACGTGCTTTTCATTCTCCATCATATGGCGACATGGAGCACTATGCAAAACATCTGGCCATATAAAAGGCCCCGTACATTTCCCCTTTCTTTAGGGAATGCGCTTGGCTGCTAGAGGGCTGATACAGACTAGGAGAGAGCAGGTGCCCCTTTCCTTTTGGGGTGCAGTACTGGGAGCTTTTATCTTACTTCGGAAACCACAGCTGTGTGCCCCTCCTCCATTCCAGAATACTTTTCCAGGTCCTGCGCTATAATGATATTGCAGCAGCAAGGGATGCTGTCAGGGGAGTACCATTTAGTGGTGCGTAGTTCAGCAGCCCCAATCCGCATTTCAAAGTCCACATCCACAGTTCAAATTGTTTATCCTAATTTGCGCACATTTTCATATTGAGGGTCATCTGGGGAGTCTGGGATTGGAAGCAAGTTCCCTGGCTTCCAAAAGACATATCACCTCCTACAATAGTTTGACAAACAAAAAAAAATTGCTAGATAAATATATCTCACTTCCAACGTTGCCACCCCAAAATCCCGAATGTATTGTGCTTTGTGTAAAACTTATTGAAATAACTGCCCTTGTTTGATCTGAGGACAGGGGGATAAATGCTTTTAGTAAATTGCGTTCTCTCTTTACCATTTCTATGGCTCACAAATGAAGTTGCCTTTAGTGGGCTAAGAAAGAAGTGCATCTCCTTTGAGCCTGCTACAAGCTCGTCCTGCTACCCACAATACCATTGCTCATCCAGCTCCCCCACGCCACCTCCGGCACAGCAGGCACTCGGCAATTGGACACAAATAATACACAGGAGACCAGAAGTGGAGAGAAATGGGCTGTCATGCAAACACACACCAGTGCATTGGAGGGCGGCATTCTGCTGTGCTCCTCCCAGGCCTGGCTCATCCTTACGTACAAATGAGGTAGCTGAACCCATTTTCTACCCATGACACAGCATGTATAATGCACCTATGATTAAAAAAAAACATGTCGCTTTCGCAGAACAGGAGGAACAGGAGCAAAGTACATTATGCAAATGCAGACGGTTTCTGCTAGGCAGGCTCTGGCAGCCTTGGGATTTGAGCCAGCAGCTTCATTTCTGTGTACATTGTCAGAAGGGGCTTGGGCCTGAGGCATCACACATTACACAGCTGAACTCTGCTCTGCAACCTCGCTTGGCAGGGGTGTTCAGCTGTTAGGCCAGTCTCTTCTGCAAGTCTGTAGGCCAGTCCCATTGCATCCGATGCATCTCAAAGAACCCAAAAGAAAGTAAAGTATCAAAAATGTTAACATATGCCAAGTTTTTCCCCTCTCTTCTCATTTGATTTATGAACCACTATAATGGCTGTCCAAAACCTTTCACTACTTCTACATAAAGCACACTGCAATACAACTATTCTGATATATACATACCCAATAAGGAAGCAAAAATAAAAAAAATAAACATGATCAAAACAAGACAACTAATTTATGTCTTAATTCTTCTAAAACCAATCATTCACTGTACTGTATTGCATAGACACCTGTAGGGTATTTTGTTTAGATTTGGGGCCTGGCGGTATTTTCTTACCGCCAAAAATAATGTTAATTTGGCAATGACTACTCCTTGCATTTAGATTGGGTTTGGCCTTATTTCCTTCTAGGGGCCATTCCTTATTTCAGTACAGAGAATCATTTAGTGATATACATTTTGTTGGTGGTATTTTGGTGAGCATAATTTTTCTGTTTTATTTGTGGCCCCAATATACAAACCCCCTTCTTTTTGCTTAGACTGTTCGTGTGATCTCTAGAGGCCTCGGACCTACATTCAGAAATACCACAGTTTTCACATATAACATTCTCAATCACCTGTGGTATTATCACTAATTTATTTACATTAGCGAATTATGTTTCCATAGGCCTCTTTTGCTGATTCATGTACGCTCAGCAAGAACTATTGTATTATATTCCACTCAGAAACCACACTCACACACTGAGTGGAATCACGCACACAGTTATTTATAATCAGTAAGTCTTATTTTTAGACAACTTATTCTTTCTGTTGTTTTATCTACATGGGAAAAATGAAAAATGCACTACGTAAAAATCTTCCCCGTATTTTATCTACATGGGAAAAATGACAAATGCACTACCTAAAAATCTTCCCCGTATCACAAGTGCTATTGCAGATGCACTAAGAAAAGAGAAAAACAAAAACACTACAGGTCTGCTTTTATGTATTTTTGTGTATTATAAACAGTTGCATTTCAAAACACCATCTTACCCTTTTGTTTTACAGGAACAAACAGAAAAATGTACAGCAGCAGAACGATATTCACTTTGCATCATCTGTAACAAAAAGAGAAAAAAGAAAACATGCAGCAAAAGAACAATATTCACTTTGCAATATTACAGCGTGTGAATTAAACACAGGGGATTCCCTATTTCTATGCTTCCTGCCTGAGAAACATTTCATCCGTGCAGCATACCCTCAATCTACTTTATAATTACCAGCTATTTGTAGCTCTCCAGCACGCGAAATCCCTTGGCTTGCCGCCCCCAAGAAATGACCCAGGGTTGCCCTCGTAAACTTGCAATTTGAAAGGCACAGCGAAAACACACAGTTTTCAAGCCGGTGCCAAGTGAGACCAGAAATACCCAGTCTCTGAAGGTCAGCAGCCCAGCTGAAACAAATTCCTCACAGCAGCTCAGCCAAAGCGATCTCTTCCCAGCAGCTCAGCAAAAGCGATCTGAACTTAATTCTGTCAGAGCTCGTCCAGCAAAACTCTGTTGCTTACGCAGTCTGTCTGCAGATATACTTCCCTCCAATCATATTAGCAGAAAGAGCATTAGGTTGCCAACCATGTGTCACAAACAATGGGATCTTCATACCGTAATAACTGTTTCTGTTTGATTTCCTGTTGCCTTTCCGTCCTTCACATTTCAGCGCAGCCAGAGAAAATCAGAGAAAAATGCACGTTTAAACTGAATCTCAGAACAGGTCTTTCATGCCTGGTTTTCCACATGGAGAGAACATTACAATGTTATTTAGTTAGTACTAGTGTTAGTATTTGTTAATTAAGTCAGTCAATTAGACAACTAATGTAGTCTCCTGTAAATGAGGCATTTCAAATGAGAGAAAAAGAAAAAATATATATTCTGGTGCTTTTAAATTTGCAACATGTCTCCATTTGCATACCCATATGTTACACTGGCGACATATGGCTGGCTATATATGTACCACATTATAGCAACATGTGATCACATGCAGTGGCGCTGTACTCCAAAACACAATAAATTAAACTACATACCCTCCTTTTTCTGAGAATTTGGCCATGGTCCAAGCCACAATTGGAAGAAACCCAACTTGATCCTTTTCTTCTTTTAAATCATAGCAATTCAATAAAATGAATATTCACCCATTTTACAATAACTCACTGTTCATCCACAGTAATATCAAAATTCATCTCTGAGTCCATCAGTCCTCATAAAATATTTTACATATTTGTTCCCAATTGAAGTGTTTATAGTTCATTGTCCTGTTCTTATACTTGAAGTCAATTATAAAACAGTAAAATAAAATAAATAATTAAAATAAAGAGTTAAAATAACAGATTAAAATAATTAATTAAAATAATAAATATGTGGAACTCCATACTCCAGGATACATCGGAATTCATGCACCAACAATGCTGCAAGTTCATTGTTCTTCTACTGTTGCCTGCCCCTGAGACGTCCCGATCAGCAACATCCCATCATCTGGTTCACTTGGAGCACTCTTTCATCCTGGAACTCTTGGATGCTTTTTCCATAGGAGTCATCATTTTGGCATCCCGGTTACTTTGTCTTCACCTCCACCTGAAGGCAGGTGTCATTTGATCTTCATCCAGGGGACTCCAGGACTCCATCGTCCCCCGTGTTCTCCGGTCCCGTGACCTCCGACTAAATGTATGTTAGTATTCTAAATTAAATAGAAAAGAAACAAATTAAGTATATAGCACAATACTTATTTCCCCCATTTCCCAAAAAAATGTGTATGTATATATATATATATATATATATATATATATATATGTTCATGCACTTTATAAATCACTTCGCCCTCTTCCTCTCGCCTTCTGAAATTAAGCACATGTTAGAGAGAAAACAAACATACATAAAATAGCATTCAACATTTAACACATTTTAATTTTGTAAAATAACTCCATTAGTTCCAGCCCCCATTTTTTTTAAATATATATTTATAAGTCACAGCATTTGTGTTCCATTACAATAATCAATCACATCTATTTTATTTCTCCGTCACTACCCTATGACTAGACTCATTTATTTTCTTTCATGTATTTAAATGGCTTTATCTTTTGCTACACGCTCAAGCCTCTTTACCTCCCGTTTTAGGGTGCCATGGTTTGATTTGGTTTACGTGAACAAACAATTCTGTTGCTGTTTCACCTTCAGTTTTCAAAATTTTGTACACTACGGGAGAAATCTTATCTATAATTTGAAATGGCCCCTGCCAGGCTGCCAGAAATTTAGAATTTTTCTGTTTACCTTTTCCAAAATGAAATTTATACACCTGATCCCCCACACAATACTCTTTCACTGATGTCTTTTTTATCATAATATGACTTTGCACTGTCAGTAGCCCTTTCTAGATTTCGCTGCACAAAAGCAAATGCATGTTGTCAATGCTTCCTCAGCTCATCCATGTATTCATGAACTGTAGATGCGCTTACAAGTGTCTGCTCATGTGATCTGTATAGGAGGTGTTGCGGCTACACCATCTTCCTATCTGTCAAAACTTCATGGGGGCTAATACCTTTTGCCTTGGCAGGAGTTGATCTGATTGCCATTAAAACCAAAGGTAAACGTAAATCCCAGCTGGAACCTGCTTCTGCTACAAACTTCTTTAATGTGTCCACAACAGACCTATTACAGCATTCAACTCCCCCAGAAGAAGCAGCTCGATATGCAATATGTAATTTTCTTTTCACTCCGAGTATTTGCCATACTTTACTCATTAGAGCGCTTGTGAAATGACTTCCCCAGTCTGATTCTATTCTTTGTGGTAGCCCAAACCTTGAAAACACATGATTCACTTGTAATGTAGCTGCTGTTTGCACACTACAATCTGGTGCAGGAATAGACTCAATCCATTTTGACATCAAACATACCACACTCAAAATATACCAGTTCCCCCTGCTCGACCTCTTTACAGGCCCTACATATTCTAATTGCAAATCTGACCATGGAAGAGTTAAGCCTATTTTCATTAATGGGGCTCTATGCATTGGCGGAGCAGGTTTAAAATGGGCACATGCTAGACATCCTCTAGTATAAATTCCACATCTTGGGACATATGTGGCCAGTAAGCATAATCTTTCAGTATCTCCAATGTTTTTTGTGAACCTCTGTGGCCTGCAGTTATTACATCATGCGCATGGTGTAGCATTAGCCCTCTGAATTAAAGGGGTACCACCCACTGTATCTGTCCTGTTATGGACTCTCTAATCATGAGTCCATCCTGTAGTCTAATTCATTTTTTATTCTTTAATAGCACCCTCAACTCTTCTTTTCCCATACAATCATTTTCTGTTAAAGGATTTTGTTCAGGGTCTATCAAATGATTATAATAGATTCCCAAAATTGGAACATCCTTTTGTGCCTTAATCAGATCTTGATCTGGTGTATCGTAACTCCATTGTACCACTGGTTGTTCTACCTCTTTTGGCGCTTTAGAGTGTGTTACTGCATCAATTTGTATTTCACCAAGTAAATGTTCAATAGGTAGCAACTCTCCCATCACAACCCCAATTTTAGCCAGGTGATCTGCCTTATCATTCCCCTCCTTTTCCTCTCCTGGAGTTTTTAAATGTCCACAAATTTTTCTTCAGTATATTGTCAAATCATTCTCTGACACCAATGTGTCTATGGCTTGTATCATTTTTCCATGTTTAAGGGGCTTCTTGTTGTATGTTATCATTCCTCTCGCTTTCCAGCTAGGTAAATATTCCACAAAGCTATTTCGTGCATAATCAGAATCAGTTACCAGGACAATTTCACTAAATTTATTATCAACTGCAGTAGTAATTGCTTTATAAATGGCTGCCAATTCCGCTACTTGACTGCTCCTAGCTCCAATTCTCATCCCTATACTGGGGACGCCTTCACATTTCAACCAGACATTTCCTATTCCTGACACTAATTGTTTATTACTGTCATTTTCAATGTGGAAAGCACAACCATCAACATATACAGTTGGCAAATCCTTGCATGTCTTTTCATCAAAAGCTTTGTGTGGTGATTTCCCAAATTCCTGTAAACTAGATTCTACTTCTACTTCGTTTGATACATGTTCAGCTGCACAGTCATGTAGATCTGCCAAACCTTGAGCAACTGGGCTCTTTTTATTTTGGCCATACCTCACTTCTTCAGGAAAACCCTGCAATGCGGGCGTCCATGAAGTGATTCTGGACTGTGCTAGGTTACCTGACCTAATTCTTTTACTCTCTAAAAACTGCAAAGGTTGATGATTTGTCTCAATAATCACCTTTTCTCCCTGAACAATGGGGCAGAAATGCTGTAGCACCCACACAGTGGTCAAAAGGGCCTTTTCACATTCACTGAATTTAATTTCTACTTGGGAAAATGCCTTGCTTGTATAGGCAATGGTTTTGTGATTCAAATCATGGTTTTGTGATAACACTGCTGACATACAATGTTCAGAGAAACCTATTTCTATAAAGAAATCCCTATCCTTTATGGGGTATGCTAAGCATGGCGCCTCTGCAAGACATTCCTTTAATTTAGCCACTGCCTCAGACTGCTCTTTTTCCCATTTCCAGGGTGTATTCAACTTTAGCAGTTTAGTCAATGGTTGAGTAATTTCAGCATAATTTTCAATGAATTTCCTGTTATAGCCTGTCATTCCTAATAAACTTTTTACCCCTTTCACATTTTTATGGTCTTTTAGTTTTTGTATGGCCTCTATTTTCTTCTTTTGTGTGTTTAATCCATGTTCAGTCACTTCATGGCCTAGAAAATTCACTTTTTTCTTTCACCATTGTGCTTTCTGTAAAGATACTTTGGCGCCTGCTTTCTGCAATTGTCCAAGAACATGTCTTATTTCATCAAAATGGTTTTTCAATCTCTCATTTTTTATCAGTACATCATCCACATAATCTATGGTACCTCGTTCCGCTGCATCAGGCATGGCCTTTCTCAAAAATATTCCAAATTCACTCCCACTATTGACATACCCAAATGGAACTCTAACCCATGCGTATTGAGTCTTATCAAATGAAAATGAAAATAAATTCTGAATCTCCTCTGCCAATGGCACGCACCAATATCCAGAGGTGAGATCTAACGTGGTAAACACTTTTGAACCATGTACCTGAGCTAGGCCTTGATCAATGAATGGCAGTGGCCATCTGGATACTGGCACTCTTTTATTTAATTCTCTTAAATCTGCAATCTGACCATTTGACTTTAACACACCTAAAATAGGTGTGTTGGAGGTGTGTTGGATGTTCTATGAATGGACCTGATGATTCCCCGAGACTCCAAATTTTATATTATCTCTGCCAATGACTCTAAACATGCCAGTGCTAATCTATACTGGCGCACAAATACTGGGCTTCTACTACACCCTTCCGGTAGCGTGGCTACATGTAAATTAGTTAGACCGCAATCATAAGCGTCTCTAGCAAATACATCTTTAAACTCCATAAATATTTTTCTCAATTCATTTCTATCCTCATCGCTGTTGCATGCATCTGCTGATAGAATCTGCTCTTCTACCATTTTTGAAAATTCTGGAAAAGCTTCCAGTAGAGGAATCTCTGTGCTTTCCTCTAACTGTGTGGCTGTGTCTCTCTGTAAAGCTGCCACTTTTAAATATTTTGGCATATCAGCTTCCACTTCAATGGGCTGATTTTCTGTTTAATTTTCATTTAAGTTAAATGTTATGCAATCCTCTTGATGACAGCACACTGTCTCATTTGAATCATAAGGGTACACAGAATGTATTTTAAATATTCCTTTGGGCTGAGAGTTCAGGTATTCTGGCAACTCACCTTTGGCATCTACATACTTTTCAGGTATGTTTCCAATCACCATGTTATTTAGATCTGCAGTATAATGTGATTTTTGTATGGCCATTCCTAATGAATAATTTTCCTCTAAATGAACATCTTGACAACCTTTATTATTCACCATAATTTTTACAGACCCTTCACCAACATCTATCAATGGAATGTATTCATTACCAGGCCTTGCTGTTTATGGATTAATTTAAGCACACAAAGGCATCAGAATCCTTCATCTGCTGTCCATTTTTGCACTTCAGCGTTATTGCAAACTGCTTGGTGAATGCAGGGATAATCGTACCCTTCCTCAGTTGTAATTCAATTGCATATGGTACCAGCTGTGCGCAATGATAAGCCCTTCTTTTGTCTTCAAATTCAGGTGCCGGCCCACCTAGACGTGACCATATCTTTTGATTAAGGAAATCTAACACCATACACATTCTGTGCATGATATCATTGCCCATGTAAAAGTCATTTTGTGTCCCACTCACTATCCAAACATTATGGACAATTGTTTTTTTTCCAATACTAATTTTCAGCATGCATCTGCCTGCAATTCGGTTTTCAAAGTCTGGACTATCCAAACCAGAGACATATTGGTTTTTAATTCTAAATTTCGGGATGTCCTCCCTCTCCATTATTTTTTGCAACAATTTCTCATTAATGAAACTCCTTTCCTGTTCAAGTGCTAAAATGGCTTTTGTTGTTTTAGAATAGTCATTTATACCAATGTGAACCCATGGTTGCTCATCTTCCATGTGTATTTCAGCAAGAGTGGTGATGTGTTTTTCTGTGTTTGTTTTAGGAGCAGTATTCTGTTTGCATGTTTTCTCTTTTAAATAAAAACATAATGTGTGCTCATCTATGGCAGTTTGCCACTTTTTCCTTGGGTCCAAGTATATTTTTTCAGATTGTTTCTCATCTTCACTCTGCATTTTGTCTTGACGCATTAAGATAACAGTGACGCTAGGTATGCAGCTATTCTGGAGATATACCTCCACTGCATCATTTGTTTTGGAAATGGTGTGACATTCATTTATATTGCTGTTTTGTGATTTTAGTTTAGTTCTTAGGTCTCAATGGTTTTTTGGTTAAGGACCACAGTACTCCATTCACCCCATCTATGAGAGGAGACAATCTTTTCAGGCAATCTGTTCCCATCAGAAATGGAATTTCACAAATAGATGTGATCAATACCTCCTGTTTCATTCTGTTCTTTCCTATCTTTATGTCAACCTCGGCAACACCTATAATAGGCACCTCCTCCCCGTTAAAATTATGCACTGGACCTTGATTTTCCTTTACTGTGATCTGATTCTGTGGGGATCTCCCTTCATTAATACTCTTTACCAATTCCTTAGACTTAATTGTGGCCTGTGCGCCAGTGTCAATCAATGCAAATGTATTGCATTTTTCTTCTACAGTGATGGGAGCATAATACCTGTCTTCAACTTCCTCTAACACACATAAGAAATGCAAATTCTTGCTGATTTCAGGGCTCACCTTTCTCAGGCCTTTTTCACTATTAGCTAAGCACATTGGTAAATGGAAAGAGATTTTTCCCTCCTTTTTGCACATTTCTGTGTGAGAGACTTTATTCATTTCTCCATGTTCAGAGGTTTTTTGGAGTGTGGCCACTGTTCGCCCATCCATCCAGGTATCATCAGAGGTCACATTACAATCCTCCAACTGAACATGTGTAACAACATCACTTAGCAATTTGTCATTGTCTAATTATGTGCATTTGTGATAATTTAGTGTTGTACTAATAAACAAGGGGGTTTTACACTTTGGGGAACACGTCATCTTTACCTTCAAGTGTTTACCCCCATGATTATATATGGTCTCGAGTCCCTACTTTCATTTGATCTAACTTGGCTCCAGGTGATGGAGGGCAAATTTTGGCATCGGATATTGGGATTGTGTCCGGGAGTGCCAATGGCACTAATAAGACTTGAATTGGGCCTTCCTTCACTGAGAGCCACGGTACTTAAAAGGAGGGCAGGGCTATATCTCAAGATGCTCAGCAAGCCAACTAATCCCTGATTGATGGTGATCCTCCAGGAAACAGCCAAAAAGTATACCACCTCGCCTTTAATCAAAGAGATGGAAATGTTTTGGGCAGATATAGGCTGGACGCACAGAGGGACAGCCTTTACTAAGGAAGCTCAAAATGCTCTTGGGAAAAGGGTAGACCTGTGGGACTGGCTTGAGAACTTTGCACATTTGAGCACACTAAAGTCCTATCATTTCATAAAATATAGACTATATACTTTTATGAAACCTCAAGCGTATCTTAATCTCTGCCCCACAAAACTGCTCAGACGTTTCATCATCCTGTTTAGATTAGAACAGCTGCCAACTTGGAGCAATGTGGGAGTTGGGGATAATATCCTGGCCCTAGAATGAGTTTGTCGCTTATGCAAAGTTACAAAATGCCTGGAAACAGCCAAACATCTCCTGACGGAATGCCATTAATTAAATCACATAATATTATCATACCTCTCGGAATTTACACATAATCCTTCAACTATATGTGAAATTCCATTCTGGCTTTATTGCACAAATTCTTGTAATATGCATCTCCTTATTGCACTCTATAACATCTGGCAACAGATCAAAGTAAGATTGGGATCTCTGATCTGAATAAAGTGAGAACGGCAAAGCTCAGAAAATGTATGTTGATATGGACCTGGTATAGGTCCTGTGTTAAATCGCTGGCTCCTTAAAAATTCGATCTAAACAATTTTGTGAAGTGTTGTGTATTTTCCTTGTCTTCTCAACGTTCAATTGTTATCCCTATTAGTACATGTCTTCAAGTGTGTACAGAATTGTGGGAAAATTGGCAAGATTCACACTCTTTCTGATGTAATGTGAGATCTTGTATTAACGGTATATTTAAATATTTGATTGTTTTTTATTTCCTTATGCATGACATTCTTTTAGGGTTTGTTTTTGCCTGATTTAGTTTTAATGTACTAATATATATATATATATATATATTGTTTCTTCTTTTTAATATGTGTAAAGTTTGAATTTATTTTCAACCTATATCACATTAAAGAATAATAATAAGTGTGGTACCAGCCCTTTTAACCTCTTAAAACATATGTGGCTCAAATAATTCTTCAGGTGATTGACCTGTACCCTCCTTTTGAGTATTCCTTTTTTCTGCCTGCGTTTGGTTATTGTTCTGATTGCCCAGGGAAGGAGGTATAGCATTGTCACTTACTCCCTGTTCACTGGTATTCCCCATGCATGAGTCATTTTCCTAAATCTGTCTCTTTATTCTTTTGGAATTTCAGGTTTTCCTGTTTCATTTGTATACATCTTCAATGTTTTATTTTGCTCTAGGTTAAACCCAACTTCTTTCATGAGGGTCTTTGCACTCTCTGTTACATGTTCTTTTACCGGTCTCTTTATTTTTGAATCTTTTGACATCTCAGAGTCATTATGGAAAATCACATCAGAGCAATCTGTTTTCTTGGCACTGCAGGTATTATAAGTACTTAGTCACTTTTCAGAAACCACCCGGTCATTCCTATGGCCTTCTGCCCCCTCCTTTGATGACTGTTTTTGAGCTGCACAGAGCTTTCCTATTTGCTCAGCTAACATTTTCACTTGGGCCTCGAGACACTGGAATCTTTCCATCTCTCTAGAATCCTCTCTCTGTGGCCTAGATCGATATTGGTTGTTTTCCCCCTGATTGGATCTATTCTGGTACCTCTCAAGGGAATGATTTCTATTGGGGTTGTTCCTGAACTCTTGATTCATATGTGGAGGGGATCGGGGTGCACCCATCCTTTGCTTGTAGTCCCCTGGTGGGTAATCATTGTACTGACGTGGAGCGTAATTCATATTCTGCCTCATGTCCTGTCTCTCATTTTGTGGGTACTGTCCCCTATGCTGATTCCCATTATCAGTAAACCGATCCACATATCGGGGCCTGTCCTGATTGCCATATATCATGGTATTAGGATCAAGTCTACTTTGTGTCCCCAATGTCTGGTAGGGACCATTATTTCTTTGATCCTGACTTTGTCTCTGATTATTATTCATTCCTGACATATCAGGCCGATATCCTGCCTGGGGCCTGTCTCCATAGTACCTAGGGCTAATGTAAATCTCCCTGTTACTAGGATCATGTGATTGAAACATTGGTTCAGGGTGTGATGACTTTTGTTGATTAACCCTTTGTTCAGGTGCCAAATTATTTTTACCTGGACTTTGAGCAGACTCAAGGGACATTTTGGCTGACCTGATTTCCATCACTGTTGCTGAGGGTTCTTTAGATTTAGGTGTAGTATATTTCATTTTATCACTTTCTCTACCCTGATGATAGAGTACCTCATATAGTTTTGTGTTTTGGTGTACAATCCATTCAAGGGATTTGTCACGGTCAAATTCACGGACCAATTGGGATATTATGTCTTCCTGTAGCCCATAGAAGTAGGCAGTTTTAAACTCATTGGAATTGGGGTCAAAAGATACATCAAAGTGAGAAAAAGCTCTTTTTAAGTCTTGTAAAAACTGGCGAGGGGATGTATTAGGCCCAGCAGTGATTGTGTAAGCAACTTTCTTTGCCTCCTGTAATGACTGGAAAGGAGAAAAATGATGCCTAATCTCTTTTTCAAACTCTGCCCATGCCATATTCTGCTGTTCATTTAATCCTCTTATGATACTGGCTGTGGGAGCATCTAGGGTTAAATGAAAATACTTTAGTTTAGATTTGGAGTTTGGCGGTATTTTCTTACCGCCAAAAATAATGGTAATTTGGCAATGACTACTCCTTGCATTTAGATTGGGTTTGGCCTTATTTCCTTTTAGGAGCCATTCCTTATTTCAGTACACACAATCATTTAGTGATATACATGTTGTTGGTGGTATTTTGGTGAGCATAATGTTTCTGTTTTATTAGTGGCCCCAATATACAAAACCCCTTCTTTTTGCTTAGACTGTTCGTGTGATCTCTAGAGGCCTTGGACCTACATTCAGAAATACCACAGTTTTCACATATAGCATTCTCAATCCCCTGTGGTATTATCACTAATTTATTTACATTAGAAAATTATGTTTCCATAGGCCTATTTTGCTGATTCATGTACACTCAGCAAGAACTATTGTATTATATTCCACTCAGAAACCACACTCACACACTGAGTGAATCACGCACACAGTTATTTATAATCACTAAGTCTTATTTTTAGACAACTTATTCTTTCTGTTGTTTTATCTACATGGGAAAAATGACAAATGCACTACCTAAACATCTTCCCTGTACCACAAGTGCTATTCCAGATGCACTAAGAAAAGAGAAAAACGAAAACACTACAGGTCTGATTTCATGTATTTTTGTGTATTATAAACAGTTGCATTTCAAAACACCATCTTACCCTTTTGTTTTACAGAAACAAACAGAAAACTGTACAGCAGCAGAACGATATTCACTTTGCATCATCTGTAACAAAAAGAGAAAAAAGAAAACATGCAGCAAAAGAACAATATTCACTTTGCAATATTACAGCGTGTGAATTAAACACAGGGGATTCCCTATTTCTATCCTTCCTGCCTGAGAAACATTTCATCCGTGCGGCATACCCTCAATTTACTTTACATTTACCAGCTATTTGTAGCTCTCCGGCATGCAAAATCCCTTGGCTTGCCGCCTCCGATAAATGACCCAGGGATGCCCTGGTAAACTTGCAATTTGAAAGGCACAGCGAAAACACACAGTTTTCAAGCCGGTGCCAAGTGAGACCAGAAATGCCCAGTCTCTGAAGGTCAGCAGCCCTGCTGAAACAAACTCCTCACAGCAGCTCAGCCAAAGCGATCTCTTCCAAGCAGCTCAGCAAAAGCGATCTGAACTTAATTCTGTCAGAGCTCGTCCAGCAAAACTCTGTTGCTTACGCAGTCTGTCTGCAGATATACTTCCCTCCAATCATAGTAGCAGAAAGAGCATTAGGTTGCCACCCCTGTGTCACAAACAATGGCATCTTCATACCGTAATAACTGTTTCTGTTTGATTTCCTGTTGCCTTTCCGTCCTTCACATTTCAGCGCAGCCAGAGAAAATTAGAAAAAAATGCACATTTAAACTGTATCTCAGAACAGGTCTCTCCTGCCTCTTTTTTCACATGGAGAGCACATTATAATGTTATTTAGTTAGTACTAGTGTTAGTATTTGTTAATTAAGTCAGTCAATTAGACAACTAATGTAGTCTCCTGTAAATGAGGCATTTCAAATGAGAGAAAAAGAAAAAAATATATATTCTGGTGCTTTTAAATTTGCAACCTGTCTCTATTTGCATACTCATATGTTACACTGGTGACATATGGCTGGCTATATGTGTGCCACATTATAGCAAAATGTGATCACATACAGTGGCGCTGTACTCCAAAACACAATAAATGATACTACATACCCCAACCATCATCAGCCATTATCCAGGGTGCATCTAAAATAGCAACAACAGTTATAACTACATGTCCCTCCTTTCTAGCTCTGAGCATCCCTGTCACTCTAACATCCAGCACCATCTCCTTCATATGTCTGTCATATTTGTGTGCACTGTCCAAGTCAGCGTTTGTCTTACTTTCCAGTATATAGTCAGCCTTTAGTGCCTCCCAGCCCCTATGTGCACCCGCAGTCAGTGTCAGCAACAACGTGTCAGTGCTTGTTATATTTCTCCCAAATAACATCTTGCATGGTGAATACCGGGTCACTACCCGCTCCACCACTTATAGGCCATGGAGAACAAACGACAGCCAGTCATCACACTCTGTGCCTTTCAAATCCATCTGCTTGCACTGCTCCTTCGTTGGCTCCACTTTCTGTTTTTTCTTCGAACAAGTAACAGAAAGGTCCATGTGCTCCTGCCAGCCCTCTTTGGCCATCGGCCAACAGGTCATCTCTGTTGGGCACTGAAATGCACTGTCTTGCTCTTTCTCTGCATTGATATATGCATCATCTGTTCATCCTCCCCTTTCCGATCGGCCAGGAGCCGCTCACATTTCCTTTGACCCTCCTTCTTGCTCTTCTGTAGGATAATCTTCACCACTTCAAGCTCTGGGCCCGCCGCCACATGCCACCACTTATCTTCTTTGGATGCTATTAGCTGTGGCTGTAGGTCATTGTCAGGTGTCATTGGCCACTCTCGCTCAGATGAATTTATCTTCTTTCTTCTTAGAGCCAACACCACTGATTGCAATTCACCCTTCTCTGCTCTTTCCCCCAAACACTATCGAGTCATCTTGCCACGGACCACCTTCTTTAAACATGGCCCTGTCAATGTTCTTCTCTGGTGCACATGCCCTCAAAATGTCCTGTTGTCTTTTAACAGTCTCTGACATGCAGTCATGTAGTTTCCCTGACACTACCCCTTCCACTGGCATTTTGTTCACTGCCCTGTATAAGGTGCAAACTGCACAGTCACCCGTCCTTCCAAAATACAAATTATTTCTTGCTCGTCTGTCTGGGTATATCTCCCCACATACTGTCAGGACCTTGTTTGTGTGTCCCAGAATGTGGATTGTACTCTTATCAGTGGTTGTCACCACAACCATTGGAACTACCAGTAACCTGCCTCTCTCTCCCTGCAGCCAATTATTTGCCAAATGTGTCATTGCTCCCCTTTTTCCTAAAATGTCCTCCTTCCCCTTTGTTGCACATAGTTGCCTCCCCCGGTAACCAGCCAGCCTGAAATATATAGAGCCACCCCCCACAGCATTCTGCATCAACCATCCCACTGCTTTTTTCACTATCAGCCATGCATCATCAGCCATATTCAGAACGTACACCCACCCTTGGGTGGATCCTAACTTTTCCTCCACATCCACCTTCCCTTCCACCACCCTCTGGCATCAGCCGCCATATTGTGACGCTCATGAAAGAGTCTCTGATCCCTCCCTATCATCATCCCCTTTGTGATATCTTTGTACTCTGTTTGTAGTTCAGCACTATGTCCTCAATCCTTCCCTGCAGTACCATTTGTAACTGCTGTTCCTGGGCGACCCCCACCTCCTTATTCTTTTGTACCAACTGGGGGACCACATCCCAGTTATCCACCATTCTCCTCAACCTCTCCAGCACTACTCTCAACCGTAAGTTATATGACAGATCAGCCCCCTCCTCTTGCCTGGTCACTGTACCGGCATCTGCCATATTGTAACAGAAAGTGTAATCTGTAACTGTATCTGTAACTAATCTGTAACTGGTATCTGCCCTACTGCGGGTTTACTCAGGCTTCTGACCTCAAACTCCTACTCCCTGCCATTTTACAGCATCGACCGTACACCATATCTCCACGACAGGTGCTCTGACTGTATCACAGATACCCATGAATGCTCTGACCTGATTGCAGTCCTGTAGTTGCCCATGCAACCCTGTACTGTATCACTGTAGCACTCTGAGGCACTGTCTCTGTATTATTCCTAGAGTCCCTAAAGTCACCAGACTCCCTTAGTCAAGCGTGAAACAGGTCACACCAATGTAAAATGTTTCCTGCTTAGCTGTCGTTAAAGGGCAAGTCTAATTAAGCAATAAACTCTGATGGGTGGGGGCATTTCCTGGTCAGGTAATTCCCAGGGGCTGAGTTACGGTGAGTCTCAGGGCTTTACCTGATCCTGTAATGCCCCCATCTAGAGGGGTGTGTAGGACGGGGCATTTTGATCACTGTAACCAAAAGCAGGCCCACCCTTAAAGAGTACATACACGATTTGTCCGTAAAGCAAGTTTATTGTACAAATGGCCAGGAGGGTTTAGATGACATCAAAGAGTCAAACTAATCTGTCTCCCCGAACCACACAAAGAAAACACATTTTATACAATTTGTAACAGTTAAAACACTCAACGCCCCACGCAATATTGGTTAAACCTATACAATGTAACCATATTCCATTTAGTTCCCACACTTCTTATTGGATGCATTAATTTAAGCAACATCCTCTGTAATTTATAATTGCATGTTTCATATTTACACTACACCCCTCTCTGGGGCCTTTCCATATGTGTTCATAGCCTCATCTCCTAGTTTCACATTTCACACAACTTACAAACAATTTAAATGATCACATGTTCCATCTGGTTAGAAACCTCTATCCCTACCTGTGGCGCACACAGCTATTCTATGAAAATACCATGGATGTGAAGAGGAGGGGAATGAACATGTTTCCTTTTGATCTATTGTTGTTGGTTTTATCGCCCAAACATGTTAGTGTCCAGATCTCACTCCAAAGTATGCGACTTACCATTCCAGCCCACATGCCTCCAACCCACACCTTGAGAACTCTATTGAAAATCCATGATCTATCGGTGCTCCTTTCCACGCAATCAGCCTGCAACATGTTTAATTGTCCAGCCTTAAAATCCAGCACTACCAGGTGGCCGGAATCCACCTGTTATTCAGTAACAGACATATATATATTTGCAAAGATTGCATCTCCCCTTCACAATGCATCTAGGCCATAAGAAAGGCCTGCTTGAAACCGACCATCACATATTCATCACAACTGCTGCTGTCCTTCCCAAACCTTGTAAAACTAGTTTCTTAGTCACACAGAGTTCAATTGCCCAACCCAGGTTTTCAGCCAGTCAAATTCCTAACTTGTCAGAGAACTCTGCTGCAAAACAGATCTGTGTATTCACACTGTCCAAAACCTATTTCCCTAGAGACCCTTCTGTATGTGTACCTATACATGTATGTTCAGGACTACCACATCCCCTTACAGTGATTTTTCCCATTGAAAATCTCCTACCTTGCCTGCATTTGTCCCTTGCATCATGTGTCCCTTGACCCCAGAGACAACTTTCCCTTTGTCTCTGCCTGCCCAGCTCTTGCCGTAGTACGATTGGTCCCTGGTCTGTACTTATGGGCCAATCCCACGCCGGCAGGTGGACGCCGGCCCTCCTCCCCAAGGCCCGCCTTCTAAAGCCCTGTTTGTTTTCCCTGTGTGCCCACTCTACTTCCTACTCTCACTGAGCCTGCATCTCCCCCTCCTCTGGGGACCCGGACACTCTCTCGAGGCTGCGCTCGACATGGGGAACTACTGCAGATTTATGGACCCTGCATACATGCGTGAGAGCATGCTGCACCAACAACAATCGAAGTTCGTTTTTTCTGCAGTGTGCACATTCCGTGAGGACACAGGCTGAAAACATCCTGCCTGGTGAGTGCACCTCCCGGATCACTGTGACTTTTGCCTTTGTTGTGTTTCAGCCATACTATGGCTGATGCTAGTTACCACCTTCCAAGATGGCAGTCAATACCAACTTTCCCTTTGTCTCTGCCTGCCCAGCTCTTGCCATAGTACGATTGGTCCCTGGCCTGTACTTATGGGCCAATCCCACGCCGGCAGGTGGACGCCGGCCCTCCTCCCCAAGGCCCGCCTTCTAAGGCCCTGTTTGTTTTCCCTGTTCATTTTACCGGTGAGGCCCTCCCTTTTCATTTTCCTGCTCCATATTCCTCCCCTGCCCCCGCTTTGCTCCTTTGTTTCTCTGTGTTGCTCCCCTGTCCCCCCACTCCCCTCCACGCTCCGTGTTGCTCCCCTGTCCCCCAACCCCCCTCCATGCTCTGTGTTCTCCCCTGTCCCCCCACCCCCCTCCATGCTCCGTGCTGCTCCCCTGTCCCCCCAACCCCCTCTCCATGCTCTGTGTGCTCCTCTGTCCCCCCACCCTCCCTCCATGCTCCGTGTTGCTCCCCTGTCCCCCCACCCCTCCCATGCTCTGTGTTGCTCCCCTGTCCCCCCACCCCCCTCCATGCTCCGTATTGCTCCCCTGTCCCCCACCCCACTCCATGCTCCGTGTTGCTCCCCTGGCACCCCACCCCCCCTCCATGCACCGTGTGGCTCCGCTGTCCCCCCACCCCCCTCCATGCTCCGCGTTGCTCCCCTGTCCCCCTACCCCCCCTCCATGCTCCGTGTGGCTCCCCTGTCCCCTCACCCCCCTCTATGCTCCGTGTGGCTCCCCTGTCCCCCTACCCTCCATGCTCTGTGTTGCTCCCCTGTCCCCCTAACCTCCCCCTCCATACTCTGTGTTGCTCCCCTGTCCCCACCCCCCTCCATGCTCCGTGTTGCTCCCCTCTTCCCCCCTCCCCACCTGAATTGTCCCCTTGCCCCCTCTCCTCCTCTCTCCCTTTTCTTCTCCTACCCCTCCATATCCCATGCCTCTCCCCTGTTATTTGTCTTACGACCCTCTTGCCCTCTCTCCCCTGTTCTCCTTTGGTGTGGTCTCTCTCCCTCTCTGCACTCTGCTACCTCATATCCTTGCTTAGACATGCTTGATGGCTGCATGTCTTGTCTCCCCCTCTATCACCCCTCTCCCCTCTTCCCCCCTCTTTCTGTCCCTCATGCCATTGGCACTTACTCCTATCATGTGTCCCTTGACCTTTGATAGCAGCCTGTCTGTCCATCCTCCCCATCCTCTTGTTTTTTCACTTGCACTACATCAATTGTCATCATGCATTAATGTTACTGCTTGTTTGTTCTCATGTTCTTTCTCTACCCCTCCCCTCCATAAATGTTTCAGCACTTGCACTATCAGAAATGTAGCCAGGCGTAGTACGATAGTTATTTTCACATTCTGAATTGTTTCAAGGACTTGTAATGTAATGTAATTTTGTTTCTCCCATGTTCCCACCCTCCTTGAAGCGCTTTGAAACACATTGTGTATTGGTGCTATACAAATAAACAATCAATCAATCAATCAATCACATGTAGAGCTCTTTGCTACCTGGTTGTTAAGCGCTATGTGGCCTGACACACCTATATTGCATTTATATTATATCAGTAGTTTTAACATTTGTCATGCTGTGCACATGCAATTTGAAAATGTATCAACTAAAACACAAACACTAAAAATAACGGACATCTCATTCCCATTAGCTACGCTGGATTCATGCTAAATTGCATCATTGTGTCAATATCGCTGTCACTGCAGCCACCAATATGACACGCAATTCAAACTTCTCTTTACCCGCAGGACCCTTATCAATTACCCAAACAGGTGCATTGCTGTTTGCATCCCCGCATGCTTACCAGGGTGCTAACAGTTTGTTTTTTAAATATGAGAAATGGAACGTTTGCCTTTTCTCAACCTAAAAAAACACAAATCAAGATGGCCTCCATGGTCAAATGAGAAGGGCACTACACATAGTCCCTTCTGTCTTTCCATGCCAGCATTGTTGCAGTGGGTAATCCTCGGATCACTGAGTGTTTCAGGCGCTGGCGAGGGATGCGGCAGCTGCAGATAAGTGAGACGTGGTTGGTGAGGGGAATGGAATTTGGCAGATGGGGATGGAGGAAGAACATACAGGCTCATTTACCTGTTGTCTTGCAGGGAACATGGCAGCTTCTCGCTTCTAAGGGGGCTCCGAATGTGGGAATTAACATTAGATCAAATCTGCCTTCCAGGCTCCCGGATTGCCTGTGTAGCAACCTAGCATCGTTCCGGGATCCTAATATTTAGTCATGATACTGATTTTCAGAAAACCAAACAAATGGTAAATGAGCCTAACAACATATAAGCAATTTTTATAGAAAGAACCTGGGCAAACCGAGTATGGCGCAAATTTTGGAAAAATGAGCGCAACAGAATATTTACCTGCAACATATTAGGAAAGCATTGGGAGCCCCTATATGCAGAAGAGCCAGCTCAAAGCTACACATCTGCAGACGTGTTCGCATTAATGCTATCACTAGTGCTAGCAGCGTCACAGGGGCTAACTGCCAAATATTCCAAGAGCTGAAAAGAAGGCTTGTTGCACAAACAATTGGTATTATCTATGCCAATCAAAGCAATAGGTTTGCCAAGCTGCACACAGACCATGGGCACATAAATTACAACATTAAAGAATCCAAATACTACAAGTGTGCCATCAGCAGTTCGGTCTAAAACAGTGCTATAACTTTATTTTTCCAAACCTTTTTATGTTTTAAGTGAAGGGGTAGCCTCTACTTGAGTAGCCTCCAGTTAAGAAGAGAAAGGGTTAATTTCATCATGGTCGTTTCAATGACAATGCAAAGTGATTAACCAGGCATACCTTAAACCACATTACCACTATATTCAGGCTTCACTAGTGAGCTGGTAGATTGCACTGGTGTATCAGTATGATGGAGCTTGCGTTTCCGCTTCCCCTTGCACAGCTGACTCTGCAAACGAAAGTGTCTTTAATTCCCAAAAATGCAAAATTCAATTACACTGGTGACTGAACTAGAGGGATAGGCCTTTGACACATATTAGTTCACCCTTGCACTAGGCTTTTTTGTCCAAGGTCAAAAGAATGGAACAAGCACAAAAAGTAAATCAGGTTGCCAGCGTTTTGTTAGAGCAATGCACACCCATTCACAATTATGCCTATGAACGAGGTGTTTCACTGGTGCAACCTGGAAAGGGAGAGCTGACAAACACTAAAGAGGGGGGGGGTGCACAATATAAGAAGATAAGAAGAGATAAGGTGGAGAGTGCAATAAAGTGTTTTGTGTTCTGATTGACTTCATGCCCAACATTGAAAAGTTTGCTGGTGGAGTCTTTTCTCACTCCTTATCTTTGCCTCTCCTTCAGAGCCACTTGGACCAGCTGAGCGTGGCGGTGAGTGCGATAGAGTGCTTTGTGTTGGGTCGAGGAGGTGCACAGTGTCTCCCTGTAACCTCCTTCTCTGAGACTGTGGACCGATCGCCTCCCAGCCAAACCTGGAGGTCTCGGGCATCCGCTAATGTGCTCCTGGGGGCCGTGATTCATCCACGCTAGCCCAGTACGTGTCTTAATCATTGACTTTAAAGTGTCTTTTCTTGAATACAGAGTTTTCTCGTCTTGAATACCGAGGTTGGATTCAGGAGGGAGACTGTTGTGTAGTACTGCCTTTGATCTACCCATCTCATCCTGCGGTTGTCGAAGCTTCACTTATTTCAGACCTATATAAACATTACTGTAATTGGTGGGTTTCTATTTGACTGACCCGGGAGAGAGACGGCTGGCGTTATCGCCTTTGATCTCCCCGTTGAAATTTAAACCCGGACCTTTTATTGAACTACTTTCTCTTTAAAAATATATCTGCAGATGAGTGGTGGTTTGTGGTATTGGGTCAGCAATTCCAGGCAACACAGACCTTGAACTACCTGATAGTGGGGGTCTTGTACTGACCCACCTAAATCATCAAACTGCATTCTCTACTGTGCGTTTGCACTGACTGCAGAGTCAGGAGAGTGACTGTTGGCATCTTAGCCTTGGAGCTCTTTGTCTCTGCTGTTATACTGATATTGAAACTTATTATCCTGAATTTCTATAAAACTATGTTTTCCTGTGTAGAGTGGTGCGGGTGACTGTGGGCCTCTGAGCGTTTCAACTTGATGCATCCTTTAAATGTCTTGCGCTCTCACGAGGAAGCAGAACAAAGCAATTGTGTAGATTTCGACAGAAAATAACTGTGTGATACAACTTGCTACTGCCGACAGGGTGTCTAAACTTGTAAATTTGCTGATGTGTAATCTGGCAACAAATGTGGCTGACGGGCAGGATGCCTCAGAAGCATCGCTTGTGCAGGTCATATATAATGATTTAGGAATCCTGGTCCCTGATGGGGATCCTCAGGGGGTGGTTATTCCATGTGAAACGCCTGTGTAGTCTGCTCCTTCTATTGTGGGTGACAACCACCCTCACAAGAACACAAAAAGGAAATTGCAACTACAAGGGGTTACTCCTGTCGCCGGACATAAGATAACTGACTTCTATCCCTATACTGGATCAAGTACTGAGATCAGGCGGTCTAAAGTACATGTTGCTAGCATTAGGTCTGACCTGGAAAAAAGCATAGATATAAGCAATCTAGAGGAGGCTGGAAATATAGGCTGCTGTTCTTCTGATGTGACCCCAAGACCATTTTCTGAACAATTCATACCGGGAGGGAGGTTAATCACGACTAATGACATGGCTTTGGATGATGGTTTATCATCAAGGGAGAGTGAGGATACTCCTGGCTCCCCTTCGCAATTACTGGAGTTGCTCTCCTCTAGTAATCTAGCCCAAGGTCCTGATAGTAGAGTGGAAAAATGATTGCACCATATTTTGAAGGAAGCTGTGGACCATATTAAGCTCACATCTCCCTCCATTTTGGCTCTCAACTCCATTCTTAGTGCTCGGGTTGAGATTTATAATAATAAAAGGGAAGAGGTGAAGGCCCACACACTCATTTTAAGTGAACTAAATGTTAAAACTGACATTATGAGTAGAAGAGCATTTGCCTCAAAACCCCTAGTTCCCATGAGGTGTGATAAAGCTGCACTGGTTACCTGGCCACCCTCTGATCTCGGGCCCAGGTCCCCTCCCCTGCCAGTCGCACTCCTGCACTGCCTTCCTGGCAACCCGCACACTTAGGGACTGTTTCTGTATCCCTACAGTTCCTCTACCAGCACTTGACACCTGATGTGTGCACTCACCCTTGCACTTGCCACCAGATGGCCGTACTTCACTTATTGTTATTATCCTTATCCCATGTACTGCACTTTCCCCCCTCCCCCTTCCCATGCACTTGCGCAATCTGAATGACACCTGGCCTAGCAGGATTGTTGTTTGTTTTCCCTCTGTTCCCCCTCCCTTGCCTCGTCGCGCCTTGAAACACTTGTGTATAGGCACGTTATAAATGCCATATCATATCATATCATATCATATAGTACACATGTTTTGGAAGTGTCCTTACGTAAAGTAAATCCCCCAGCTATTTCACAACTCATTGCCTCAGATGCAAATCAAACTTTGGTTTCTAGATGTTCCAAAAAGCAAAACAAAAATCTAAAAATGGTAGAAGGCAGCAATTGAAAAATAACTCAAGAAAATTACCCCATAATGTACATCCCAGTGAAGAATTTGAAAGTGAGGATGAAACCCAGGTTGTTGGGTGTGAAATAAACAATAGCCCTCTTTTCTATAAAGACTTGCAGCAAGACAATCCAGACAGAACCGGCTGCTGGGGCTTTATCTTGCATCAACTTAACGAAAATTGACACGGGATGTCAGCATTTGCAGATGATAAATGGCCCTGAGACTCCTTGCAATAAGAAGAACTTGCTCCAGATGATCCCCTGGGAGGCACCTTCTCAATTGCAACTGGGTAGTCACTCAACTAGAACTGCATTTCATGCGGTACAAGGCAATGTAGTGGATCCTGGGAAAGTTCATACTATATCTACTCAAATGCTTAGTGATGGGGGTCATGCTGACATCGCTCAATTGACATTGATTGATTTGGAAGCTGATGCTATTCATTGCGTCTGATGGTGTATCTACTGCTAAACTGTGGAATCCATCATGCTCTAATGAAAATACTACAGTTCGCAGATTAGAATCAGCTCCCCAGTTCATCAATTTTGGAGCCAACGAGGAATGGGGGACTATTTTCAGCTGTTCAGTGCATAAATCCTCTAAAAATGTTCACTCAGAAAAGATAAACAAGAGGGTATATCTGTGTAGCTCTGCAGTCCCAGGTACCTCGGTTCAGTAGCCTGACCAACTCCGAATTGGCCCACCCCCTCCCTTGGGGGAGTAAGAGCCAACAACAGTGAAGTAGGGGATCAAGATCTTTTGATATGTCTGCTCAACCTTCAGGGACAAAGAAGCTCAGGACCCGAGATAAGCCTTTCTACTCGATCAAACCTAGAGGGTGCTGGATTTGTATCAAACGGCTCTAGAAATCCAAATAGCAAGGGGATTGAAACCAAGATGGAATGAACAATGTACTTTGAAATTAGACCTCATATAAATATGGATACAAATAAAATTCCCACTCTGAAAAAAATGTCTACCAGGGACAATGACTTTGTAAGCTTCCCCTTGGAGTCCTGTACTTATCTAGCTGAAGTGTGCTGGAGATCAGCCTTTGTGAAAAAACTAGTGCTGGAAGAAAGTACTGAGTGCATGAGTGCGGCTGTCTAGTGTATGCAGAAAGGAGTGAGATTACATAATTACTTATTATGGGTGAAAATGGTTTGGTGTCTAAGGCTGGCAATGATTTGGATTGTAAGGCAAGATTGGTAGTACTCATCTCATCTCAAGATTCAACATGTTCAGTTCCCACGACTAACCAAGCAGAACAAGAGTTGTTGAGCCAACTGGTGAAATTACTGAAAAGAGAACTCGCTGACACTCGGGATCCTGAAAATTCTCTATGATACAGAGGGTATTACAACTATTCAATTTATATACCCGTGGCTTTAAGAGCTTTATGAAATATGATGAAACCCATATTTTTGACAACCAAGATATTATCCTCTTTCAAGTGAGATGTCTTACCTAGAACATCTTTGTAGATGGCTTCACTGTTATACAAAAGATGGCAACAACATGAAATGGTGGGAGACCCTCTGGAGGCCTACTTGTTGCTTTTAGAAACACTGCAATAAACGGTGTTAGAATTATTTTAAATCATTTCCCTAGTATTCTTGCAGTTGAAATTATAATTCTTGGCAGGGGTAAAAGATGAAGTGTCCTTCTGATAGATCTCTACTGGAATAAAGCTGTTGTGGATTTTGAGTGTTTTTGGAACAAATCTTGAATCTCTTGGGCACGTGGCTTCTCACAAATGAGCAACATGTGAACATGACAGGTGTTCTAAATGTTCACTGTCTCAACAAGGTATAGGTAAAAATAATCCCTCAGGTAAAGATGGGGTGGAAATGGGGGGACCTGCTGAAAGCTCGGAATTTGTATTTAGCAAATGAAACTGTGGGAAAGGATCTGAAATGTCAAGTCACCTGGAAAAGGGGTCCTCAGTCAACCTGCATTAATTATCTCCAAAACTATGTTGGAAGTGTGTAGGGCCTTTGAAATCAGGAACAATACTCCGAGTGATCACAACATGCTGTTATCTTCATTCTCATTTGATGTGAAACAGCATTTGTCAGAGACGCGAATGCAAACCTAATGATTAATCCAGCAGCAAATAGAATCCTTAAATTTTCTAAGGGAGTTGCTCCTTTGATACGTACTAACACAGAATCCTTTAAAGCACAGAAACAACCCTTATGCCAAGCCGTTAGACAATGTCTCTTGTCACATAGATCAATTCTGCTCCAAAGAGATGGCAAAAATATGCTCACAACCTTGGTATCTAACCATGCTCGTAACTTCTGGTCATTAATAATTTGAATAAGACACAGGCTGATATCCATAACACTTGTGTTAATGAAGCTAGCTGGCGTGCACACTATTCATCTATTCAGTGTGACAGTGGTCCAGCGGCAATGGAAAATATGCTATTGATTAATTACGCTTGGTCACTTGACTTCGATGAGGAAGACATCAATCAGTTGATTCATAAAGCCTCCTCTTCTAGGGCCTCAGGCCCAAATGGTTTGACCAATGCAATGCTAAAGACTAACTTTGGGCTCTAGGCAGCAATCGTTTCCAAACACCTGGAAGGAATCAGTTATCATTCCAATGCATAAAAAGTGCGACCACTCTGACCCTCCAAACTATAGACCTATAGCATTGTTGGATGCGGATAGTAACATTTTTCCATCTCTCATTTTGGAGATTCTAGAGTCTTGGATTAAGAAGGAGGGCATCTGACGGGATTCTTTTTTACTTTGGGATCTAGTAGGCTCCTTTGGTATTACTAATAAGTCTCTTCAGATTGTGTTTTGGGGTTTGTCCCTGCCACTTTTGTGACGAGCCTTCGGCCCTCCCCTTTTCTCTGCAGGACACCTTATTTTGATCATTGACTGGTGTTAGCTGTACATGTGTAGTGCCGCATTGTTGAAGAGCTTTGGGGAGATTTCCCATACCTTATACTCTCCACGACCTGCTCTCTATTTATTCAGGCAGGTGAGTGTTTTTCTTTGGCACTAATGGTCGTGACCATTCTACTTTGCTGTTGTCCATCTATTCAGTTCCAGTGTTGTGAGCACTGATTTTGCTATTTGGTAAAAGCTTACGTAGATGCTTTTCTTGTATTATAGACATTGTAGGACAGATTGTCCTTCCTACCCCAACTGAACCATTGAAGTTGCGAGCCCCCACGAGCATCTGATAAGGTAAATCTCCCTTTTTTGTCCTCTAGTTCATCAAGTTAGAACTCTACAAAGTGATATAGCTATTTTTTAGCTGACACTTTGTTTTTATATTGTTTTAACCCTACATGTGCTATGAAACTGACCCAGATCAAGTCTGTGACTCTGTAAGAACTAGGTTTTTCGTTGAAACTGTTTTTCTCCTGATGAATGTTCGTTATCTATGTTTGTGAACAGAAACATGTTGAGACAGCTCTCTGGATTGAAAACTGAGACATTATAAAATGGCTTACTAATCCAAATGGATTTCGGTACACAGCAGGTTGTCCGAGGTGTACACTATTTTTTCTTGAATTTGTTTTAGTTCGCATTCACTGCCTATTACGCATTCCTATGTTTTTCTGTGAAGTTTTGTAATTTCTGTATTGTGGACTGCTGAATTTAATTATGTCTTTTAACCTTCTTGATTTATTATTAAAAATTGTGTTATAACTTTTTAGATGTGTTTGGTCCCCTTCTGGTCAGATTATTTGTGATCAGCACCTGTACTTCTAGCTCTGCCTCTTATTTTTATGTTGATATAGATCCACCCGGATTTAGACAGAGTAGACCCTTCCAACTTTCAGTTGGACAGCAGTCTACCGGGTTTCCTCCCTGATACCAAAGATCAAAGCCAATAACTTTCCCCAGAAGGTAGTGGTGGCGCATATTTTTTGGGCAGTGAGTTTTTCAATCCAAATGTGATTTTTTTGATCCAAATGTAAATCCCAGAAGTAGAAATGTGAGTGAGGGGCCTAATTACCTAAAGTGATATATGGACTGACTCATACCCCATTCTTTACCAAGGTTACATCCAACTGCAGAAAGGAAGGGTTTCACTTTCTAGGTGTGAAAAGATATTCAAGGCATGGGATGTGTTACTACTTTTTTCTAACACTGCTACATTCAAACTACAGGGGTTCCTGTCTGCCAGTTGATCCCTGCTTCTTTGGGGTTGGGATGCAGTTGGGTTTATTTGCATGTAATTCAAATAAATTACATGTCAACACTTGCCAGTGCATGGTGATCACTTCACCTTCTTTTCTCAATCTGTTTTCCCGCCCGTGAAGCCCACAGCTCTTTCTCAACCTTAGTACATAATACAAGCTCATTGCCCCTCTGTCTGTTCTTCTTCCCATGGTCCAGTAGACCCCTGGGTCCTTTGGAGAAGGCAAAACATTGAACAGTTATCTATCAAACTATTCCATATGTAATCATTCCGTGAGTGGCATGCATGACACCACTTGCACTTCCTCTTCTGTGAATCTTTGTTCTGCACACTTTGCCTTTTTCCCACTTGCCCCGATCTATACTGCAAACCTAACAATACTCCAATGTCTACAGTGAGAGAGCAACTGAGAGCAAGAACACGGCCCCTTATAGCCCAAATAAGAAGATTATGCGCACACTTGAGTAGGTTATCGGTACTCAAATTTGATTTGACAAAAATAGTACGAGCTATAACATATGATATGGATATCATCTTGGCAGATTTGAAAGTACATTTAAATTCTGTTCAGGCTCAATTTGGAAAAAGGTACTTGGCTTCGCTTCCTGAATTACACATTGTGTTTTAAGACATGAACTGAGTTTGATTTCCTTGAGGACTGTTGTGTTCTGGAAAAAACAGAGTTTTTAAACTAAGGTTCTTGAGCCTCCTCCCAACTCTTTGTTTATAGATCCCAATATAGCTTGAAATGATGCGACCATCCCTTCCCTTAAAAGCTTCAGTGAAAGCATGCATGCACTTTTGAAAACAATATGGTCTGGTGGCGACGAATTGATCAGGCCACCAAATAAAACAAAGAAACAATGTTATACTTTAGATTGGAGGCCTACTATTGAGAAAGTAGGTAATTACTCAACATGCTCTGAGTATGCAATATTTGCAAAGAAACAGAGCAGTTACCCAGGGCGGCTCGTCCATGATGGGTGAGGGGGCATCGACCCACCGGGTCTTGGCCCCCTCTCCCCCTCTCACCCATTATGGGGGAGCCAGCCCAGTAAAATACAAGCACTCCCTCCGCTGTTTTTTTTCAGCTGAGGGAGTGCTCTTAACTGTGAAAGGGAAACTTTGTTTTCACAGTTAAATTGCACCAGCCGCACAAGCTCAATGAGCCATGCCAGGCTGGGGGCGTTTGCTCATGGCTCATAGGAAATGATGGCTGGGGAACTGCACGTATGTATGTGCAAGGAGGCTCTCCTGCACCTCCTTGCATATACAGACAGAGCAGGCTGGAGTGGGGCATCTCATCACCCACTTCCTGATTCCTGTTCATGCTTGCAGGGGGCTGGGGCACTGGAACCTCCGGACTCACGGCAGAAAGTAAGTGTGTTTATGTTAATCTTTTTAATTGAAGTTATGTGTATGGATGCGTGCATGCTTGTGTTGTTACGTGATCGTATGATGATGGATGATGGATGCTGGTGTGAATGAGAGAGGGCTTTCTGTGTGTATGTTGTGTAAATGTGTGTGTTTGTATGTTTATTATTTAAATCTGTGTATGGATGCGTGTATGCTAGTTTTATGATGAGTGAGTGCATGATGGATGCTCGTTAGAATGAAAGAGTGCTTGCAGTGCGTATGTTGTCTAAATGTGTGCATTTGTATGTTAATTTATCTATTTAAATATGTGTATGCATGCTTGTGTTTTGAGTGACTATGAATGAGACAGCGAGTGCTTGCTCTGGGTAGGTTGTGTAAGTGTGTGTGTTTGTGCTGTTCCAAGATGATTTTGGCGAGTGGGGGTAGGAGGTTTGTACAACAAAGGCATTTTAAAAATACCTTTGTTGCACAAACACCTTCCCCACCAGGCAAAATCAGCTATCCATCCGAGGTGCTGTGGGGCCCAGGGGGACATTGATGCTATTTTTTTTACTGGACATCTATGATAGAATGATACAATACCTGCCCCAATGCCCCCCCCCCAGCGCCTTACATACAAACATAATCACTTTGACTGTGCGCGTGTGTGGTGCTGTGAGGTCTAGGGGACAGGCACTGTATTTATTTACTGAACATCTATGGGCCTCATTACGAGGTTGGAGGTAGTCATGGCGCTATTAGCGCCATGACTACCTCCAATACTGGTACCGAGTCCGCCCTCATTCAATGGGGACTTACCGGTCTATTCCGACCTTTGCGGGACTAGTAAGTCCCCATTGAAAAAGCCATTCCCCATTTTCATTTGAGCCCCCATAGGGCTCAATGGGAAGGGGGAGGGCGCTAATAGCGGTACCGTTATTAGCTCTGAAGTCCCTTAATGGGCCCCATCCATGATGCCTGGTAAAACCAGGCGTTAAGGAAGGGACCCACTAAGGGACCTCCGAATAAGGCGCAAAGGGATTACTGGCACCGATGTCCTTAACGGTGCCCGATATCTTTTGCGCCCACCTCGTAATGAGGCCCTATGTCTAGTAAAAAATACCATACCTGCCCCCTGGCCCTCCAGCGCCTTGCATACACATATAATCACTTTGATTGTGTGTGTGTTTGGCACTGTGAGGCACGGGGGACAGACATGTTATTTTCTTTACTGGACATCTATGATAGATGTCCAGTTAAAATACCATCCCCGTCCCCTAGATCCCCAGTGCCTGGCATACACACATAACCACATTGATTGTGTGTATGTGTGAGAAGCTTGGGATCCATGGGTACAGGCGTGCCATTTATTAACTAAGCTTTCATGGTATGGCCAGTAAAAAAAACATGCCTGACTGCAAGGCGCTGGCACACCATGGAGCAGGCATGGCATGTTTTACTGTGCATGGTTGATAAAGCAAACATGATACATGTTTTTATGTAGCTATACTTGCATTTTAATGCAGACAGTCTAGCCATTTCTTATTGTGGTGTGACATTTTGTATTGGGCATCTTTGGTAAAGCAGTGTTATTATGAAGCAAGACTGGCATTTCTTATGCAACCAGTCAAGCCATTTCTTACGGAGGCATGACATATTGTATTGGGCATCTTTGATAAAGCAAGAAGGATCAGTGGTATTATTCTTACTGTGGCATGAGCTTTTGTATTAGCAAGCATAAGTTATTGTTATGTAGCTAGAATGGCTTTCAATGCAGCCAGTTCAGTAATTTTGTATTGTGGTATTGCCATTTTGTACTGGGCATTGTTGGTAAAGCAAGCATGATAAGTGTTATTATGAAACAAGACCGTCACTTTTATGCACTTAGTCTAGCCATTTCTTATTGCGGTAAGACATTTTGTATTGGGCATCTTTGATAATGCAAGCATGGTAAGTGTTATTATGTAGCTCGACTGGCATTTTAGCACAGCCAGTTTGGACATGTTTTCATACTTTGGCATACATTTTTAATGGTAAAGCCAACTGTAGTATGTTCTTATGTGGGGATACTGCCATATATTGGCAGAACAAACATGGACATGTTTTCTTATAGTATCATTACTGGCATTATGCACAAAGCAAACATGAGTGTGTTCTTATATGGGAATAATAGGGTATAATGATGCAGTCACCATGAAATGCACGGGCACAGCCAGTGAGAAAATGTTAAATACTGGCTCATATTGTGGGAAAAGGCACCATGAAAATGTGTTGGAGAAATGCTCATGGTGAGTTGCATCTATTGGATCTTTTTCATGAGTTACCCTACCAAACCCAATTGCAAGCAGTTTGGCATTTTATCCTGTTTTTCTAAAAAGTGTGCTCTAAAATGCCCCATTTTCACCCAGTATTTAATAAATATTATCGGGGGGAGAACCACCCCAAACCCCCCCCCCCGTTGTGTGGTATGGGCTCCATCCTCAAAACTCGCCACCAAAAAATCCCTTCCAGCTTCTGCCAGAAAGAGATGTCAATGTTCCATCCAGATTCTGACCCAAAAGTGATTTCTGGGACAACCTTTAATGTGTAAAAGGTTAAAACGGGAGCAAGAGTAAATTTGCTGTAGTTTTTGTTTAACAGCTGAGCTTGAATAGTGAGTTTTATCATTCGATTTTCAATTTCAAGTTTCCAATGATGTTCATGTAGGGACTTGTTGAACGTGATCCCCAAGTATTTGATGGAGTTGACTACCCCAAGGTTTTTCCCGTCAACTCTCCACGTGAAGGCTTTCTGTTTTTTAGATTCTCCTTGACCAATTATGACAATCTTTGTCTTCTCAGTATTTAAGGCCAGGTCATTGATGTTCATATAATCTTGTAAGTTCGCTAACTGCCGTTGAAGACCTATTTGGGTATGATCGAGAAGAACCACGTCATCGGCGTAAATAATGCATCCGATTTCATTATGATTTAATTTTGGTGGAAAACATTGTACATTTCTTCGATGCTCTGGTAGGTCGGAGATGAATAAATTAAACATTTCGGCTGCCAGCGGACAACCTTGTTTTATTCCTTTACACGTGGGTATTTGCCCGGATAGAGCACATTGGTCGTTTAGTCTAATGCGAACAGTAGTTGGTGAATGTAAAGCTTTTATTGGGTCGATTAATTTGCGGGGACAATTCCAATTGCTTAATTTTTGCCACAACTTATCGCGATTGATGCTGTCAAAAGCACCTCGCAAATCAATAAAAGCCAAGTAGAGATGGATCTTTGCTTTGAGGGTTTCCAATTTTAAGACATTCTGTAGTATTACATTGACTTCCACGCCAACACCTCTGGTGAATCCGGTTTGTCTAATGTCGAGAATGTTATTGGCCACAGACCATGCTGCTAACATTTGGTGCAAAAAGGAGGCAAAGATTTTTCCTATAGTGTCCAGCAAGGCAATCGGGCGATTGTTGGTAGGATCGGCCCGATTGCCTTTTTTATATATTGGCACAATGATTGCTTCTCGCCAGGAGTCTGGAATCGACATCGATGTAGACAGTCGCCGGAACAACAATTCAATAAAAGTGGCCCATTGTGCCTCGTTTTCCTTGAGCATCATGTTCGATATTAAGTCCGGGCCTGCAGCATGCAATCTTGTTAAGGCCCGAATTGCTGTCTCTATGTCATCCCTGCTGATGCAAAGATTCCATGAAGACAGGTCAGATTTTGGTGCTGTCAAGGTGTTTGAAGGTGAATCACTAAAGATGTTTGAGAAGTGTTGTTCCCATTTTCCAGCGTCAATTACATTCGACATCATAAAAGCTTGCCGAACATTGCCTGAATTTAGAATTGGCCAGGTTTCACGGGTGTTCTTTGTTACCAACTCTTTTATGAAGGCCTCAGCTTTGTCTTGCTCGATTATGATTCTTTCAGATTTTAGCCAGTTACAATATTCCTGACGACGCTGGCAAATTTTGTTTTGGATAATCGAGCTGTTATTGATATTGTGTCTGTTTTTTTTTAAGGCACGGATGTCACGTCTCATGGCCTTTTTTGCTTGCATTAACATCGTGGAGGCTAGATGTATGTGTTTTATGCCTGAGTTGCAGTTCTGGGCTTTTGGTATGACAAAATCACATAGTAGAGGAGCATAATTCACCGACAAAGCCGATTCATGGAGAAATGTTTGACTCATTTGCTTGATCTTAGGTGCGTCAATCCTAAAACGGTTCCCTCCTGCATTCACAGAAATTGTGGGTGTGTATTGTTCGCAATTAGTGTGCCATTCCACAGAGCAAGTTAAACGAAGAAGATTGTGGTCGCTTAAAGGCGTGTCAGTTATTGCCAGGCTCATCTCTCCCTCGAATAGATTGTAAGAAACCCAAAAGTAATCGATTATTGAGTGTGCTTTATGGTTTGACCAGGTTGAGTGAGGTGGTTGATCTCCTTGAACTTTGCCATTTACCATCTGACAGTTACGGTTTCCCAGTGCAAGACTCTACTGATTGCTCCGTGTAGATAGCTCATCGTCTGTTAACAGTTTGTAGTTTCCAGAACTAATGTCGTAGTTAAAGCAAGTGCAGTTTAGATCGCCGGCACATGTGATTGATAAGTTCTTATAGTTCATAAGAGCCTTGTCAATGATTGAGGTAACCGTATTTATAAAGGTCCTTGTGCTGATTTTATTTGCATTCCAGTATCCATTTAAGACCAGCAAATGTTTTCTTGTGAGACGGTTTTCATTGGCAGTTTGTAGCAGGGTTCCTTGAACAAATGGATTCGGGTTGAATGAGTCCACAAGGCGCCACCACGGATTTATTTTAATCAATGTCAATAGGCCAGAAGATGGTCGTCCCAATGTGTTTTTGATGGCTGGATTTAGTAAGGATACGTAGCCATCCCTGATAGGCGTGTCGCTTAGCCATGTCTCCTGTAGACAGATGATGAATACTTTTTCCAAGTGGAGATCACAATTATTAAATAGGTGATTGAATCCCCTGGTGTTCCAAGATATAAATTCCTGCTTGCATTCAGATGGGATAACTAATGGCTAGCGCCGCAGCGCTGTGTCATGGCGATTTACGCCTTTTGAAGCTTGCGTGGAATATTCTCTTATGTTTTTTGGGATTGTTAGCCAAATGTACAGGATCAGTATATGTTTATGTTTGTTATTATTTTATTTCTAGAGAGAGATACAGAACCTTTGGCCTTGACCATGCTGGTGAATCAGTGATAGGAGAAGTCATATATATTTATATACCAAAGAGAGGAATGGTGCAGATCAGCTTGTGGTTTTGACTTGTGCAGGGTGTGGAGGGTCCAGGGTTATTTGAAAGGTAAGCTCTAGAAGACATCCATATATTGCATTAGGGACTGGGGGGAGAGGAAGAGAAGAAGTTGGCAGGAATGAATACCAGACCCATGGACCAGTGACAGAGATCCATGTCTTTGCGGTAAGTGTGAAGAATTGCATTTTGCAAGGATGTAGAAGCCCTGGCTTTTTTGATTTTTATTAAATGTGAAATGATGTGGGTAATTCTCTCTCAGAGAGGGAGATCTGCTGATCAGGCCCACATGTCCACACACTCCATGCCAAAAGGATAGTGTACACCTGTGTTCTGCTGAATCAGCATCCTGACATGCAGCCCCTGCTGCCCTCTAACAGCTGTACTAACATCCAAGCCATTCCGGTGCAGGGGATGCATTTAAGATAAGCGCCCTGTTCCCAAAACCATATAAATATAAGTTGCTATTCTGATGGCAGTTGTAAACTTTAACTATAAGCATTACCTGAGTAAGGGTACAATGGCTAGCATCTCTCATACCTATTACAGCCACATGCATTTGATATCATATCTGTGTCAGCACTAGGAGCTCAGCTCAGCTGTGGAGGTGTAACATGTCTTCTGGTCAGATGGCCTGACCCTACCAAGTGACCGAGCAGGAGACTGGGTGGCTCTTTTGATCGTTTGTGAGGTCACGTAACCCCTCTCCCCAGTGAGCCAGCCTCCCAGCAGAACCTGACCTGGGAAACAGGAATCAAAGGGCACACCCATTCCAAAAGGACTAGCTTCCTACCACAGTACTGCACACCAAAAAGGGTTTTTGATGCTATTGACAAGGGAAGGGGTCAGAGTTAGTTTAGACAAAGAGAGCTCAGACCAGCAGGTGGAAGATGTTACCATTGTGTTTGCTTTTTATATCTCTCTTCCATACTGTCCCCTCCACGTCCTTTAACACAAAGCACTTTGGGTATTATGTCAGTTGGAAAGGTACACTTGTTCCAAGGCCAGGGATTGGCCACCTACAGTAGGCTTGCTTTAGTCCAATCACATGGAGTTTTTTTCCATTAAAAGAAAGGGTCTCCCACTCCTTCTTTGATTCACTCTGGAAAAAACAGATGAGAAGGAATTAATTGGGCCTTTGTTGGGAGAGTTGACTTTCCAAAGCCTTCTACTAGTGAGATGAAGACTTAGTGTCCATGGCAGAAGCAAGCTCTGTTCCCTACTCACCCCCAGGGCACTTTAGGGGTGCCCTGTTGCTGGAACAAGATGAGTATCTCTGCCAGCCCCATTGCTGCATAAGACCTCATCGTGCTGAAATACTCCTGAAGGTGTAAACCAGCCTCCCCTACTTGGGAGCCTGAGAATAAGGAATTAACTTGTCCCTGGGTCCTCATTGTGGGACTCACATCATCCTGAGAGCCAACACAGCCAGGATCCCCGTTTTGCATTCCTTCAAACTCATCAAGCTGCCTTTAAACCAGGTTTGCTGCAATTCAAACCTCAAAACCCTTCAGTACACTTTTTGGCACTCAATTGAACCTTTGAACCTAGGTGTTTACAAGTTCGAACCAGTTCGAAACTGCAGCGTGTCCTCATAGACTCAATCTTCTCGTTGCCTGATATCAATGGATCATTGCCATATTTGACAAAAAAAGCTGAAGTCATTCTTCCACTTGGATCAGCAGTTACAGAATGACTCGACCTACCTCGACCTTGAACCGCTGCTTCATCAAACTGCACACAGGAACATCAAGATCACTTTTTTTAACATTGCTGACCATTGGCTCGACCCACTGGAGCATCAAGCATGAAATCTACCCGACCTTCATCGCTTGAACATGTCCTTCAAACCATTCTGAGCAACCGCAATCAAACTGACTCAACGCCACTTTTCCACTTGGGCCAACACAACTTGACCCAACCAAACTGAGTTCGATCCACTCTCACAACAGCTCCCGACCTGGTTGGATGTTGTTGAACCACAAAGAAGGTACTATTCACCCATAAGTGCCCCCCCAAGTCCATTTTGGGTCCTAGAGACTGGTTACGTCACATGTACACTCTTTTCATCGAAAGACATATCCCTACTAATGGTTACTCTGGCTGATGAATTTTATTTCACACCTGTATTTTTGTCCCGGGGCTGCATTCTCTTTCCTTGCATATTCTCGGTTGTTTCCACGGGGATGGGTCCTGTACATTATTTTCTATGTAGTGCTCTTGCAGTTGATGTGTTTAATTAAAGTATATATATTTTCTTTTTTTTGAACTTTGTTTGGACTGTTATACTTTGCTGTTTGGGTTGCCTCTGAACCACATTCACACCCCTCTTGAGGGTAGAGTCTTCCCTTGGCCCCATGTTCCCACAAAAGGCCAAGAAGGCATGTCCCTTAACTGTGTCTGTTTTACCTTTATGATTGGGATCACTGTTGGTGTGTAGGAGTGTATCGGCTGAGCAAGTGGTTTTACTACGACTCACACGTGTACTCCTGCAGACCAGAAGTCATTTTTCGACAGAGCAAATGACAGGGAGAAGGTTGGTATTTGATGATCTCTGTAGCTGTATGGGGGCGTGGCTGCAAAGCTTCTTTGGGCTGGGTGGGGGTGTGGCGGTGGGTCCCTTTGTACACCCTGCCGAGTATACCGCAGCATGCCCCGGCATTCACTCAGAGACAGTGTTGTCACTTCATTAATGGCGGTATTGGTAAGTGTTTCTGAAGGTTGGATATCAGAGGGACGGCTGTGTTTTGAACATTGCATGGCTTCTGGATGTGAAAGAAGTGGATGCTGGCAGAAAGGTCATGCCCATGGGCTCGGTAAGAGTTAATTGAGATATTCTGCTACTATAGGGCCCTATCATTCAGATGTTGATGCTCATGGCGTCAACCTGGATGATGACTGGGCTGCAGACTTTCTTCTGGATCTACTTGCCTGAAAGAGATTGTGTGGGGCAGGGCGTGTTGATTGCATTAAGTTGATGGCGGGGGTCTAGGGCAATGATCTTGGTTTGGGAATCTCTGAGCATGACGCCACTGGAACTCATGCAAGTCTTGATTGCTGTTTGGCTTTTGGAGGTGGAAGTGAGGTGGCTGTCATTGCCAGACACACATAGGCATACGTCTGAGAAGTTTAAGTGTGGGTGTAAACTAGAAGGTAAAAAGCAGGGGTGACAAGGAACAGTCCTGTGAGATGCCACAGGAGCAGAGGCGTTGCTAGAGGGGAGCTGGGGGTTTAGTGGGCTATAGCCCCAGGTCTTTTGGTTGCAGCCCTGGATAGAATTTCATGGGATACAACCAAGAGGCTAGCTAGCCCCCAGTCCCGACAGCCCAGACATTAGCGTCTGTCCAGATCTTGCAACACCCCTGCACAGGAGTCTGTCACGAGGGATGGGGGGCGGACTGTTCAGGTGTCTGAACCTCATGTTCTGCTCTCCTTCAGACACAGAGGAGGAGGCCCCACCCAGGGCGTCGTTGATACCCATGCCACTGATTGCAATGGTGGAGTAGATTGGTGTGATCCACAGTCTCGGGGATGAGCATGGCTAAGCCATCTACTTTAGCCATCAAGGCGTCCCACACTGTGATCAAAGTGAGTTTGGCCCCTTGGTGTGTTCAGAAACCTGGCTGGCCGTGGTCTTGCAGTGAGTGGGACTCCATGCCGGATTGCAGTTTGATGGTGACACATTTTTCCAAGGTTGTGACCTTCTATGGAGGGGGCGCGCTATTGGCCTGTAGTTTCCTGGTCTTTGGGGTCCAGCAAGGCCTTCTTTAGTAGTCAGATGATCAAGAAGTATTCAAGGTGTTTTATGCTGATCCCGTTTACGGTGGCTACTGGTTGGCACAGTTGTTTGTTTGCATGTGTAGAAGCTATGGCACATGGGTAAGGACTGTCTGAGGGTTTGGCTGTCTTGAAGGCGTTGCATTAGCGTATCAGATCTATCAGTCTATTAAATATACGCTACGTCATTCACTAAATCGGCCATCTGGCCGCGTGTCCTGAGGGTCCACTTAAGTCTGCTCTGGCCTTTCCAGGCGACATGATTTTACTCGGATTCTGGGACTTGTAGTTTGCATTTTCCCATTCTGGGTATGGGCCCTCAACAGCAGTGGGTTTAAAGGAAATCGGACTGCGGTAAGGTGGCCTTACGACATGGGGCCAGACAGTTTAAAACATCGCACGTCGTTTTCACTCAGAAGACCATTTCAACTTCTAGGATCCCTTCCCTGCGCAATAACCATTCTTTGTACGAATTCCCGCGAACAGATTTCGAGCAAAAATGAAAGCATTCAGAATTTTAATACCTGCGAATGGCTCTAGGGGGTGCTATTGTGCTATCATGTTCTTTCTAAATAGGCTCAACAAAGGATTGCACATGTACCTTTAATTACTCTCAGCGTTTTGGGAGTTTAGTGCACTGTGCTGATAAGCTCAGCAATGCGGTTTGTCCCAGTAATGTTTCAAGGTTTCTGATAGCGTTGAGCAAGCTATTGGGCGTGCAACTCTCATTGGCCTGTGCAGAAATGGTATTACTAAATTTAAGGGGCCTTCAAAATGCGCAGTGGCCGCTCGCCATGAATTAGCCTTTTGTACGGTACATCAAGAAATGAACAGGATTTAGCAGTCGACCCTGCGTGTCTTTTTTGTTCGCAACACACCGACAATCACCTGAGACTGGGGGTTGACACTCCCAGGACATTGCACACTAGCCATGGGCTCGTGGACGTGGTAATTGAGGGGAGGGGCAAATGTTTCAATATTACAAATGCAGCCCTTTTCTGGTACCACGGCCAGACATTATTTTGTTGTTAAATAAAAGCTGGAGGATAACAAGGTCCCTAATTTCCACCTGAGTACCCTCTTCCAATCCTGGACTTTAGTTTATGCAAATAATTCATGTCAGGTTCGTATACCAACGATGGGCAGTTAACAAGGATTAAAACCGCCGAAACACAATTGTTTTCTCTAAATGAAAGCCCAGTTCTGGAAAAGTAGTTTTCCAGTGAACTAGTCTTCCAAAGCTATCACCAACTGAAAGTGCTAGAGTGAAAATATACCATGTCCACTGAAGAGTGTCTGCTCTTAGCATAAACTGAGCGCTTTATGTCCCAAACCCTACCATTTGCACCACGGGGCCACCCAGGGGTCCACTCGGAACCAAACGAGGCCTTGGAAATAATGTTGAAAGCGGCCCCAGATTACACATTTTCAGCAAGCCCAACCCTTTTCTTATACGAAAATCTGGAAATAAAATAGGTTGCCACACAAAAAAGGCCGAGTGAAGAGGACTACAAGGAAATCAGAGGTCTTGAGAGTGAGCCAAGTCTGGGAACTCCCACAGCAAGGCGCGTCGCTGAATTCTGGAGAGTTTGAAGGCGTTGCCATAGCATCTCTGGTTGACCCAGATAGATGGCATTGCAATAATCCAGGGAACTCATGATAGATGCAGTCACAATGTTGGACCTACATGTGGTTGGAAGAAATGGTAAGACTTTTTTCAAAACGTTCAGATTTGTATTGTTTATTTATTTATAGAGCGCACCAGGCCGTTAAGCAACTGGGCACTTGCAGGAAGTAGAATCTTAGGTTACAGGTACAAAAATATTATACATTTCTTATGTTACAGGATCACATATACCACATTTCTTATGTTACAGTGTCACATAGCTTACAAATAGGATATGTTACAGTTTCAAATATTTTACATTAAAATAAACAGAAGATTCGGTATAATTGATGCTTTAGCAGTCACTGCTGTGAAGCCAGAGTTTGACATTACCTTTGAACACATGGAAGGAAGGAGTATCTCTGAGTGAGTCTGGGATGGAGTTCCAAAGATGAGCTGCTAGTACTGGGAAGCTGGCCCCTCCAGTTCTTTTCAGTTTGAAGTTGGGGATTTTGATACTATTTGATTGGGCCTTTCTGATGGGTCGTTCAGAGGTCTACTTTGTGAATTTCTCTGGGAGGTATGCAGGTGCTTTATTATTCATACAGTTGTGTGTAATATTCAGAGTTTTAAGTTTGATACAGTCATTGATGGCCAACCAGGTGACAGCTCTTCTTTGGTCAGATATGTGTTGCCCTTTAGGAATGTCTAGTGCTGCCCTAAGGGCATTGTTCTGCAGGGTTTGGAGTTTGTTGGTATTGTGTTAAATGGTGCCTAGATACAGTGCATTGCAGTAGTCTAATTTGGAGAGGATGAGGGCTTGCTCTATGATGGTACAACTGTCTGTGGACAGGTATGGTTTGCAAGCGTGAATAGGTTTGCAGGTGTAACTAGTTGCTGAGGCTGCAGCATTTACTTGCTTATCGTGGGTGAGAGCTGAATCTAAATAGAATCCTAAGGTTTTAACTTCCTTATCTACCTTGATTTCGATGCCATCAATAGTGATGGAATTGTACAAATGGGATAATTTGTTGAGTTTACTGGTGGACCCGATGATTGAGAGCTCAGTCTTATCGTCGTTAAGACATAGGCCATGTGTGGCCATCCAAGTTTGTATGATTTGATAGACTTTATTTATGAGGCTGGTGTCATTGTCATAGTCTCCTTAGATTGGGATAAGAATCTGTGTGTCATCAGCGTAATTGGTATATGAGACCCCTAGTTTGTCCAAGATATCAAAGAGAGGCTTTGTAAAAATATTGTACAAAGTGGGGGAAACACATGACCCTTGAGGGACTCCACAGGTGATGGGGACTGGATCCGCTGCTGATGTGAGAAGACTCTTATGGTTCTCTTATCCAAGAATGAGTTTATCCAGGCAGTGGCTTTTGTGGAGAAGTTGGCAGCTGATTTGAGTTGGTTGCAGAGAACCTTGTGATCTACCAGGTCGAATGCGGCTGATAGGCCTAGGAGTAGGAGAATAGAGATGTCTCCTCTATCTTTGCGCTCATCTAGTTGATTTTTGAGATCAAGGAGAGCCATTTAGGTTCTGTGTCTCGGTCTAAATCCTGATTGTCTTGTCCCTAGTAGGTTGTTGATCTCTAAGTAAGATTGGATCTGTAGATATGCAGCTTTATCTAAGATTTTGAGGAGGAACGGGACAGTTTTTATGGGCCCATAGTTGGTTGGGATATTAGGGTCCAAGTTTGCTTTTTTTAGGAGAGGTAATATCCAAGCATCTTTGAGGTTGGTTGGCACAGAACATGATTTGAATGATGCGTTGATAAATGATGTGACGAAAGGAGCTAGTTCATGTGCAGCGTCTTTGATAATAGGGGCTGGACAAGTGTCACCAAGGCATCGTGAAGGTTTAAGAGACGTAATGATATTCTTAGTTTCCAGAATAGAAATGGCTCTAAAACTGAATTGGTTAAAAGGTTTGGTTTGGTTGGCGGCGAGTTCCTGAAGGATGGTTTCTTGCGTGGATGTTGTGGAGGGAGGATTTTTTTGGCTATTTTGTCTTGTAACATTGTGATTTTGTTGCATAAGACATTTTGAATGTTTGTGCACCAGGTTTTGTCTTTGCTACAGGAATCTATGGGTGCAATTGGGGATTCTAATTCTCTCAGGACGGAGAAGATTTCTCTGGTATTAGAATTTGCTTTTTTGATTCTGTCGTTGAAGGTCTTTTTTTTGCCTGAATGATTTATTTTTTGTAACTGTTGGTGAGGGCAGTAAGGAGGTTTTTGTTGTGGGGAGAAGGGTTTTTTCTCCAGCAGGCTTCTGCATGTCGTTTCTCTTTGCGTAGGGCTTTTAGCGTTGGGGTGAACCAGGTATTAAGATGGGCAGGATGTTTAGATTTGGTGAGCTTCAGCGGAGCAATGGCGTCTATCGCTGAGTTGATGGTGTTATTGTACAGGTCAGCTAGATCATTAGGGTTGGTGATCAGGCTAGAATGATTATGCCACCTCCTTTGGAAGCTTCTCTGTCTTTTCTAAAGATGGTAAAGTTCGGGGGTATGGCTAGCATTAGGGCAGGGCCAGCAGCTTTGTGCAGCCACGTTTCCGTAACTGCTAGGAAGTCAAGTTGGTTACAGGTGATGATGTCAGCAATTTCAGAGGCGTGGGCTATTAGATATCTAACGTTAATGAGACGTCCCTTGAGGTTATGTGTTAATTTTGGACTATCGCTAATGTGGACCTTGTTGGACAGGGTTTCAGAGGATTTGGTACAGGGTATTTGATTGCAGCTAAGTTTCAATTTGAGCGTATTACGCCTGGCGTGTATAGGCAGGTGGGCAGGTGGTGGCTTGGGTAGTCTGGTGCCTAGTCTATAGTTCCTTAATACGGTAGCACAGGCCTGATTCAGTTGAGTCTGGGTAGGGGGAGCGGGCTGTTGGGGTGCCAGCTGTGTGTACAACTTTCTAGTTGGTTCCCTTTGTGTGGGCAGATTGTGGTGGGGGGCTGCCATAATAGATAAGGCAGAAAGTGTAGAGAGAATGGCTAGGTAGCATATGGGTGTATCAGATATTGGAGATGTCATAGCGGTGTTGGTAAGTAAGATGGCCTATAGAGGACAGGTATGTAGTGATGTTCATTCAATGGCCGTGTAACAGCAAAGGGTTTAGGCTAGTGCAGTTTTAGCAACAGTCAACATGAGGTGCAGTCTGGCATCGATCAACAAAAGGTTACTTTACGATAGTATGGCAGATAGTCATATAATAATAGTGATAGTATCAGCCTAGGGGCATATAGGGTGGAGTAACAGCATGTGGCTCAGCTAGTATGTTACAGCAACACTCATTATGAGGTCGGGCAAGTATAACATTGAAGTGGCAGGGTAATGTTACAACAGAAAAGCAATCGCTATGCTGGAGCTATGTAACTGTAAGTGGTGCCTAGAGCTACCGTATTAGAGATGATACATTAGCGTTCATGTGCTACAGGTAAACCTACACAGGTAAGCCTGATCAGGACAAGCTAAAGGGTGAGGGCAGGAGCAGAATAGCAGTGGCAGTGAGGTAAGGCAGTTTGAAGCGAACTCGGAGCAACTTACTACTATAGGCTAGAACATAATTGCAATAGTAGTGAGCTAAGCAATTTAAACAGACTAGGATCAACTTTCTGCTGTGGGCTAGAACAGGTTAGCAAAAGCAGTGAAATACAGTAATTTAGAACAAACTAGGAGCAAATTACCGACTGTAGGCTAGAGCGGAATTGTAGTGGTGGTGAGATGCAACAGTTTTTAAAGCAAGCTACGACAACTTTCCTGCAATGGGCTGAGTGGAGTGATACTAGCAATGAAATACGACAGTTTTAGAGACAAATTAGAAACCACTTTCCTACTGTGGGCTAGTTTACATTTGGCACTGGTTGGACAAGGCAGAGGCAGCATAGCAGGCCGGCTTGAGGCTTGTATGCCTACAAGGTAAGATCATTCGTAATCATCACAGTAATCATTAACAAGGCAGTTGGCAAAGTCGGCAGGCCTACCTAAGTACAAAATGGTAGGACAGTCAGCTGAAACACTAGACATGGAATAATAATATCAGGGGGGGCGCCTTGCTACGTCTCACTTACCAAGGCTAGCAAGTTAAACAGGCGGCAGATGCGAGACGGGAGTGGGGGGATCTGCCAGGGTGTCTCATGTGTCTGGGGTACAGTGTGGTTAGCTAGAGACCTTGATTAGTGCACGCTTCTAAGTACAGTAGATACTTACTGCGAGAGTGCAATCGCTAGGATTTATAGATTGCCTGAGTGGCGCTTGGACAAGGACCACAATTATTGCATTAGTGCGTGTAAGAAACGCACTGCAAGAACATTAAGGATACAGATAACAGCTTAATATGCGACATGCACTGCTTAGACATTAATGAGTAGCAGATATAGGCATACAAGCAACACAATGGCGGTGGTGTCTTCGGGAGTGAAGAAGGTGGTAGCAGAGCGGTAGCAGATGATGAGGTAATGTAAATGGCCAGGCCAGCGAGGGCTAGGCGATTGCCGAGCAGGCGGTGCCATTTATGGCATGTTGCTGGTAGATCAGATGTTAGTTCAGTAGTACATGGAGGTGGTGCAGACAATGAGGTTGTGGGCTGCAACTCACCGAAAGGTAATGTAGAGGTGCCAGATGGGGACTGCTCAGGCAGGATCTTCAGATGGATGGGGCAAGCGGGCAGCGTGCCACCGCCGAGCGCCGGCTGCGCTCGGTCAGCTCAGTCAGCAGTGTCCTTAGATCCTCGGCCTTGGGGGACGAGGACGGCTCTGCCTGCCGGCGGCTGCTGATTGGATAATAAGCATGTAGGTGGCCAATCAGATGCGGGCATCAGCCGTGATGCAGAATGATAGAGGAAGTCGGTCGTCTCACAATACGGCGGCCATTTCCATGTGTAATAACCCTCGTGGTTACTAATGGCGCCTGTGCCGTGATTTTGCAAAAATGCTGCAATTTTGAGGAAGATGCAGATTGGCAATGCTAAGACAAAGCAATGCTATAAAGTAGCATCAGCTACCCACATGGTGCAGGAAGAAAATCAAAGTTGGGCCGGATCATGTTGGGGCAGAAGCTTACCTCCACAGAGGCTGGAGGGGGCTGCTTCTGCAGCGTGAGCGCAGGGCGAGCTCCTGCTTGTGGCGACGGATGTGCACTGGGTTCACCAGCTCAGTCAGCAGTGGCCTTAGATCCTCGGCCTTGGGGGACGAGGCTCGCTCTGCCTGCCGGCGGCTGCTGATTGGATAATAAGCCTGTAGGTGGCCAATAAGATGCGGGCATCAGCCGTGATGCAGAATGATAGAGGAAGTCGGTCGTCTCACAATACAGCGGCCATTTCCATGTGTAATAACCCTTGTGGTTACTAATGGCGCCTGTGCCGTGATTTTTCAGAAATGCCGCAATTTTGAGGAAGATGCAGATTGGCAATGCTAAGACAAAGCAATGCTATAAAGTGGCATCAGCTACCCACATGGTGCAGGAAGAAAATCAAAGTTGGGCTGGATCACGTTGGGGCAGAAGCTTACCTCCACAGAGGCTGGAGAGGGCTGCTTCTACAGCGCGAGCGCGGGGCGAGCTCCTGCTCGTGGCGACGGATGTGCACTGGGTTCACCAGCTCAGTCAGCAGTGGCCTTAGATCCTCGACCTTGGGGGACGAGGCCAGCTCCGCCTGCCGGTGGCTGCTGATTGGATAATAAGCCTGTAGGTGGCCAATAAGATGCGGGCATCAGCCGTGATGCAGAATGATAGAGGAAGTCGGTCGTCTCACAATACAGCGGCCATTTCCATGTGTAATAACCCTTGTGGTTACTAATGGCGCCTGTGCCGTGATTTTTCAGAATTGCCGCAATTTTGAGGAAGATGCAGATTGGCAATGCTAAGACAAAGCAATGCTATAAAGTGGCATCAGCTACCCACATGGTGCAGGAAGAAAATCAAAGTTGGGCCGGATCATGTTGGGGCAGAAGCTTACCTCCACAGAGGCTGGAGCGGGCTGCTTCTGCAGCGTGAGCGCAGGGCGAGCTCCTGCTTGTGGCGACGGATGTGCACTGGGTTCACCAGCTCAGTCAGCAGTGGCCTTAGATCCTCGGCCTTGGGGGACGAGGCTCGCTCTGCCTGCCGGCGGCTGCTGATTGGATAATAAGCCTGTAGGTGGCCAATCAGATGCAGGCATCAGCCGTGATGCAGAATGATAGAGGAAGTCGGTCGTCTCACAATACGGTGGCCATTTCCATGTGTAATAACCCTCGTGGTTACTAATGGCACCTGTGCCGTGATTTTGCAGAAATGCTGCAATTTTGAGGAAGATGCAGATTTGCAATGCTAAAACAGAGCAATGCTATAAAATGGCATCAGCTACCCACATGATGCAGGAAAAAAAATCAAAGTTGGGCTGGATCACGTTGGGGCAGAAGCTTACCTCCACAGAGGCTGGAGAGGGCTGCTTCTGCAGCGCGAGCGCGGGGCGAGCTCCTGCTCGTGGCGACGGATGTGCACTGGGTTCACCAGCTCAGTCAGCAGTGGCCTTAGATCCTCGACCTTGGGGGACGAGGCCAGCTCCGCCTGCCGGTGGCTGCTGATTGGATAATAAGCCTGTAGGTGGCCAATAAGATGCGGGCATCAGCCGTGATGCAGAATGATAGAGGAAGTCGGTCGTCTCACAATACAGCGGCCATTTCCATGTGTAATAACCCTTGTGGTTACTAATGGCGCCTGTGCCGTGATTTTTCAGAAATGCCGCAATTTTGAGGAAGATGCAGATTGGCAATGCTAAGACAAAGCAATGCTATAAAGTGGCATCAGCTACCCACATGATGCAGGAAAAAAAATCAAAGTTGGGCTGGATCACGTTGGGGCAGAAGCTTACCTCCACAGATGCTGTGACCATTAGTTTGATCCGTAGGCTCTTCACTATTGGACTAGGCTCTAGCCAATACTCACAAATCCAGGGCTGTCCCACAATATTAGATCCAACCAGGAGGACCTCCGTTTTATCTCCATTAAGTTTGAGCCAATTATAGGACATCCAGTGTCCGACCGCAGCACAGCAGTTTTTCTGTTTGTTAAGGGGATCAGATGATGGCAGATTCAGGCGAAAAAGGATCTGAGTATCATCCGCATAAGAGTAGAAATGTACTCCGTAGATGGCAATCAGATTAACCAGTGCCTGCATATACAAATTAAACAAAAGAGGAGAGAGAGCGGAGCCCTGGGGAACGCCACAGTTCAAAACAATAGGCATGAAAGTAAAAGGAGGAAGAAAAACTGTGTGAACCCGTTCAGACAAAAAGCAAGAGAAGCATTTCAGCGGAGTGTGGAGATTCCAGCCTCCTGGAGACATTGAAGCAGCTTCTAATGATCCAACAGTATCAAAGACCGTAGAGAGGTCGAGAGTCAGAGCTCCCACCTCTCTGCGGTCCTGAAGCAAAGCAATGTCATCCATGAGAGCAACCATCACGGACTCTGTACCCAAACCTGGGCAGAATCCAGACTGAAAAGGGTGGAGAGAGTAATTGGATTCCAGAAAGGCAGAAAGTTGAAGGGTCACAATAGATTCCATCAATTTCATGAGAACCGGAAGCAGTGAGATGGGTCAGTAGTTTTCCACTATTGCAAGGTCAAGATGTGATTTTTTTTAGTAGTGGGGAAATCACTGCATGTTTAAGGGGCTTAGGAATATGCCCTGTGGAGAAAGAGTAATAGATAAACAGATAGGTAAACAGAGAAATAGAGTTGTTGGAAGCCGCTTGGAGAGTATGAAGGGGAATGGGAACCACAGGAGAAGCAGTGCGAAGTTTCAACAGTGCAGAGGAGACTATATATTGTCTGTCACTGGACTGAAATGGAAGGCACTAGGTTGTGTCTCTTCGATGGCAAAAAATGAAGCAAGGGGTTCAGCCGGAACCAGCCTCTCTAGATTCATCAGTTCTCGAATGTTACAAATGTTATCCCTAAAAAAGGAGGCAATGCAGTCACAGTGAGCCTGAGTTTGCAGGATATTTAAGGGAGCATGTTTAGGAGTAGTCAGTTCGTTCACTGTGCTACTCACGATGTCGGGGCAGAATTTTTGCGTTCTAAACTCATGCCCTATATTCCTAGCAGACTACTACGCTCGACAAATCAATCTCTGCTATGTGTTCCACTGTTTTGTCGTGCCAGAACGTGAGGACGATCTTTTACAGTCCTTGCCCTTGAGCTCTGGAATGCCCTACCATCTGACCTTTGATATCTTTCTGAATAATTCCCTTTCCGAAAAGCTTTAAACACCTGTTTTAGCCCTAAATGTTTAGTGGCTTCTCTCTTACCCTAGTGCCTTGATACCTCATGGTCTTTGTTGCGCTTTATGAATGCATATACAATACAATATAATCTCCAAAGATCCCTAAACGCCAGTCCACCCTTGGAGCCACACGTCTCTTCACGTGGAACGCCCAGCACACTCTTCTGACGGGCCTCAAGCACGATTTCCAAATGTTTAACACAAAATGCACGCAGGTGCCCAATTTCCATGCTTTCTTACACATGCTACCGAATAGTCCTGTTTCACAGATGTTATTTGCATTAACGCTCTTTCCGTGAAAATTGATAAGCTTAACTGGGTCAACTTGTTCCCCATTAACTGTAAAGCAGTCTGCTCTGCTGCCACCTCTAATCAGTGAATTGATAATTCTCTGGAAAAATTGCTTTACATAAATAGTTTCTTTATTCTGCTGGAACATTCAATCGGTCACATAGTTCTGGATTTGCCGCATGCCAGGGGTCAGTAGCTCTCCAGTCAGGGAGTTTCGTTGCATTGTCATTTATTGATACTATATAATGTTAAGAATATAAAAGAAAGAAGTGGCAGCTAGTGTGTGGTTGGTGTCTGGCCGCCGCCCTCCCTTTTCGGGGTTCTGAGTCCTGCAAGAGTATATCCATGTGCATTATGGAGCAGCTGCCTTTTACTTGCTCCATAATGAAAGGGACAGGGCGCTCTGCATGGAAAGTCTTTGCATTTGTGAAGAAACGAAAAAACGTTTCTATCCGTAGCAAAGGCAAAGACTAGTGACCCCTGTCGCCCCATGGAGCTGTGCATCTGCCTTTGCAACACAGCACTTCCTCTCACGCATGCGCAGCACTGTGCATCGCACAATGGAGACACAAAGCCAGTGGTATTTATATGGCAGCTTTCATTTTATGTGGTGAGCGCTGACAATTGCAGCTCTACCGGACACGATGAAGGTCTCCTCTCTGCTTATCTCAGGCTCGGGGTAGGGTCAGAATTCTGACAGCCAGCCTGGTTTGGCAGTGAGTAGAGGAAGAAATGGAGGGAGGACCTTGACACCTCACCTCTGCACACTACCTTCGCCGTCAGCGGACTTTAAACTGGACCTTGGGGAGACAGAACAAACCACGGGGGGCAAAAGTCAGTGTGAAAAAATATGTTTGTGTGGGATATGAATGTATATTTGCGCAGTGGTGGAAATTGAAAAAATATGGTGGGGGATCCCACAACACAAGGGCTGGGGTGGGTGAGGAGTTTGGGGGGGGTGGTCCCTGAGGGGGCCGGGCTTGTAGTGGACATCCAGCAATTCTGGAATACTAAAAAAAAACCTAAAAAAAAAACCTGTCCAACTGAAAGGAATCAGTTGTACATGTAGTGAGCATTGTGCATTATTCAACAGTGCCAAAGCTACGGAAAAAGGCAATGCTGCTGTCGCGGGCGCTTTTTTCTTTTTCTTTTTTAAAGTATTCCAGCTCGTTTCATGGGCTTGAGCGGCTGACTCTGGCTGGATCCCGAGATCCGGCTCCATTTCTGGTGCCGGATCTCAGATCCGCCGAGAGCCGACCCAATGACCAGCACTGTATTTGTATATGTGCAAGAACAAAATTGAATGAGTGCGTGTGCAGGTGGGAATGTGTTTGTGTTTGAATGTTTGTATGAGTGAGAGATATTTTGAATTAGAGTTGGCGCCTATGCATTCGCATGGATATATACATATGTGCGTATGTGTGTGCGAATGTGGGTGATCTTGGTGGGAGTAGGTGCCCCCCTAGTGCTCTAATTCCTGCCTGGCCACTCTGTAACTGAACCGGAGGCAAGGTTATTGTGTGGGAGTTAGTGGGAATAGCGGCAGTATTGAAGTGAGACCATGAACTGATGTTTTACAATGACAATGCTGGCCATTAGTGGGCACAGCCAGCATGACAATGGGCCTCATTACAACTCCGGCGGTAGCCTTGCCGGTAAAACCGCCAAGCTGCCGCCAGTTGGGATTTTTTCTGGCGCCTGGCTCCATGGAAACACCAGGGGATTACGAATCCAGTGTTCCTGGAAGTCAGACGCCGGAAAAATGTAAATCCCCATTCCCATTGAGTCCGTAGTGACTGGCATGCTCGTAATGAGGCATAATGTGTTTTTAAAGTAGCATGCCTGAGACTGCCAGGGGGCGCAGAGCATGACAGACCTGTGAAGCTCGCGCTCCGCCAGCACCGCAGGGCCTAGTGTGCCATTTCAATCCCCGGCCAGCAGTATGAGATAGAGCCGAAGAAGACCTGTTCCCGCGTAGTCTGCCCCACTAAGTGAGCAGGCCCAAGGGCCCACCCCTACACAGATTCGAAGCGAAGCTCCCAGAGAGGGTTATCAGGAAGACACCCGCAACAGAGCTTAATATGTACCAAAACCCCAGGGGCAATTCGCTCCACTGCGCCATCGGACCCCCAGAGGACCTCTGAGAAGCCCGAAATACTGAGGCCCCCCCGCACCCAGAGAGCATATCCAGAAGTCGGGCGTTGGGGGTGGCGTCCCAACGCACACAATCCCGAGCAGAGGGTGCCGTTACACAGACCCAGCCAAGACGAAGGGCCGCACGGGCCCAAGGGCGAAGAGGAGCCCAGCCCGGGCCCCCCACTACAAACAGCACGCCGGAGCAGGAGAGTGGAGGTGAGCGCCCTGCAGGATCCCAAGAGCCTCCTACCCTTTCTGTGACAGGGACCTGCCTTTAGAACTGGAAAGCCTGAGCGACGTCCCACACACGGCAGTGTCCACAGAGGAGGAGCCAGGACCCAGAGTGTTGGCTCCGCAGGCACGAAAGACACACACCAGGCCCGGCAGTCACCCAGCGGGGCCTGACCCAGAGGCAGCAACCAAGAAGAGGTGAGGAGACTGCGGGGGGGGCAGCGGGACAGAGAGGACACTGTGGTGAGGGTCTACCCCCCCTCGGCTCGACCCCCACAGGGCTATACTACGGCAAACCACTTACCTAAGAAGAGGGATGACGCAGTCCGATCCACGTGAAAAGCTCCACGCTTCCCCCAGACCTGACAGCAGAGGCCCACCCCGAAAAGCAGGCCCCGGTCCCAAGTTTTGGAACTCCCATAGAGCCCTGAGTTAACATTAAGGCCTACAAAAAGGAACACTGTACCCTTGAAACGAAAAGGGGCCGGGGCCGCCGAGTGGAACATTGGGACTCTGTCAGGAGAGTCCTGATAGCGGCACCACACCAAGGTGCATCTAAAGAGCATAATCCTGGAGCAGGCTCCATCCCCAGGGCAATCCTCTCACTCCAATGCTTTCGCAGGTCGCTCACAGCCCCGAGCGAGACTCACAGAGCCACCATGCCCGCAGGAAACGACCCTCCCTCCGCAGCGCTCACTAAGGACGACCTCAAGGACATTCTCCAAGAGATCAAAGCAATCCGCACTGATATACAGGCCTCAATAGTAGATCTCAGAGGGAGAGTGGATACCCTGGAAGAAAAAATTGAAGGAATGGAAAACAACCACCTCCAGACCGACCTGCTGGACATGAAATACGAGGCAAGGCTAACAGACCTAGAAATGAGGGAGGAGGACATAATCCTGAAGGTGGACAACCTTGAAAATAGGGAACGCCGAAACAATCTGCGCATTATGGGCATGTCCCAGCAAAGAGGGGAGACAGCGGCCGACGTGGGGAGGAAAGTCCAAGGTCTGATAAACCAACTCTTCACATTAGAGGGGGGCAAGGAAGTCCAGCTGGAAAGAGCACATTGAGGTGGAGATTGCGGAGGGGGAGGCCCAAGGACCATCGTGGTGCAGTTCATTCGCTATAGAGAGAAAATGGAGGTTCTGGAGAAGGCAAAAAGGCTGGGGAGCTTGATCTTCGAAGGAGATACAATCAGGATCTACCAAGACCTGTACCAAGACCTGTCCACCCTCACCCGCAGAAGAGAGTGCCGTCCACTCACCCAGTGGCTCACCAGTCAGTACATAAGATACAGGTGGTCATTCCCATTTGCCCTTTCCTTTGAACGAGCTGGCGTAGACTACAGAGTGACTAGTGGCAAGGAGGCCTCACAAGTGCTGCAGGTGCTCAAGGGAGATGCCCCAGAGGAAGGAAACAAAGAGGGCATACATGCATTACCAGAAACCAGGAGAGAACCGAAGGGCCAATGGTCCACAAAGAAGAAGACAAAGGGCAGGAGAAAATTCAAGAAACCAAACACCCCAATGATGAATGAAGGAGAGGACTAGGTGAATAAAGACACACCATCAGGGTGTGAAGGGCAATAGTTAAGCAATCCCGGCCGGGGACATAGAGTTCACCAGGGGAGCTGCAGTGGACGGACGTACATTCACCCTGGGGAGGGAGTTGGGGATTGGGGTTCTCGGGCTCAGCATGGATCCAGCTTCAAAAGGGAACAAAGCAGCCCCCACAGGACCAGGAGGACAACAAACAAAAGGCAAAGACTCAATGGCAGACAATGAGAGGAAGGGCCGGGTCGAGACACTCAGGATGGGCTCTCTCAATGTTAAGGGGCTTAAATCCCCAGCAAAGCGCTCCCTTCTGGGGAGGGAAATGAAGAATGCGGGAGTAGATGTTCTCTTCGTGCAAGAAACTAGAACAGTGAAGGGGGAGGAGAGGGCCATCCCAGGATCGCAATGGGCCAGACCTTCTGGGCATCCGGCCACACAAAGATAGGCGGAGTCGGAACCATACTACACAGGAACCATAAGCTCACTGAGGTAACTTGGTGGGGAAGGGCGGATGGGAGGGCCATGGTGATGTTGGGCAATTTGCACAACTCCAAAGTCACCTTGGCAGCCATATACTGCCCCAACATGGGTCAGATGGAATTCATTCAAGAAGCCCTGAAAGAGGTGATGGCCAAAGCGGAAGGGCTCCTTCTCCTGGGTGGGAAGACCATCCCACTAGGCAGTAGAGGGGGACGACCACATGGGGGGTTCCAAGACCTAATGTGGGAGCATGGGTTGGTGGACATATGGAGGGAGCTACACCAATCCGAAAAGGATATACTTTCTATTCTGCAGTCCATGGCACTAGGACGAGAATAGATTATGTTTTCATGGAGCACCAGTACATGAGCAGAATAGATGCTTGTGAGGTCCGCCCAGTCAGCTGGTCGGACCACGACCTGGTTTGGTCAGACATTAGCATATCAGGCCTGAAACCCAGGGAATCCCTGTGGAAATGTAATGACTCCCTACTTAGGGATGCGGTTTTTAAGGAGGAGATGATAACGGCAATCAGAGAATATTTTGAGCTGAATGATACTGGAGAAGTTAACCGGGAGATAGTATGGGAGGCGACCTGGAGGGGTAGGTTGATTAGTGAAGGGGCATCCAAAAAGAGCATTAGGACCCTCCTGGCTCACAGATTGAGGTCAGAGATACTTTTACTGGAGAGGTCGGAAGGGAAAGGGGAGGAAGAGAAGGAGAGGGACCTGGGCATTGCAAGAGGGAAGAGACAAGAACTGAGGGAATTGGAGATGGGCAAAATTGTAGCTGGAAAAAGGCAACAAGGCCGACACCATGCTGGCAGCTGAACTTCGAGGCCAGCGTGCGGACAGATGGGTGGCAAGAATTGAGAGTGGTGAAGAGGGGGAAAGATTGGACCTGGAAGGCTAGCGGAGAAATTCGCCGGTTTCTATGAGACCTTATACGGGAGGGAAGGGGAGCCAGAGAAGGAAGTACTGGAGGCATACCTCAATGGGGTTACCCTCAAACTCCTTGGAATCACAGAGGAGGAGGTACTTAAGGCGATATCGGGCCTGAAGCTGGGCAGGGCCCCAGGGGAGGATGGGTTTACTGCAGGATTCAATAAGGCTTTCTCGCGCCAACTGGCAGGTCTATTTTCTAACATAATGACGACGAGGAGGGCTTCCCCATCCTTTGGCAAAGCATTAATCACAGTGATTCCAAAAGAGGGGAAGCACCCAGCCGACTGCTGGTCCTACAGACCAATCTCTCTCCTGAATGTGGATGCAAAGCTATTCACCAGGATCATTGCTATGAGGCTGGACGGCCATATGCCGGGGCCTATCCACTCTGACCAGGTGGGTTTTATACAGGGGAGGCAGGGGGCAGACACCCTTCATAAAACTCTGCATCTCATGAGGGAGGCAGCACCGAGGTTGGATAACCCGGTCCTGGTGGCCATCGATGCTGAAAAGGCGTTCGACCGGCTGGACTGGGGGTTCCTACATGGGGTACTCGAGAAACTGTGTTTTGGAGAGGGGATCTGGCAAGCCATTAAGGCCCTATACACAGCCCCATCAGCTAGAGTCACAGTGAATGGGCACTTGTCATGCATCTTAGCCTTCAAAGAGGGACTTGGCAGGTCTGTCCCCTCTCTCCGCTCCTGTTCGCATGACCATGAAGATACTCGCAGAAAACCTCAGAGGTTCCCCGATGGTACAGGGTATTGACGTGGGAGACCGTACTTTTAAACTCGGCCTTTATGCAGATGATATTTTGTTACATCTGAGGGGGCCCTCTAGGTTGGTTCCAGCCGCCTTGCAGGTTATTCAGCAGTTTGGACGTTTCTCAGGTTTCAGGGTAAATGTAGGCAAGTCAATGATCTTTCCCTTTACATCAGACATGGATAGAAACCTGGTTGAATTGGCTCCTTTGGGCCTCCAAATCTGTACTGAGGGGATAAAATACCTTGGGATCAATATTGTTAGAACCAACGAGGATCTGAGTCAGGCAAACTAACCCCCACTGTTCGATAAATTATTCAGGGACATGGAGGGCTGGGGGAAGGGGCAATATCGTGGATGGGAAGGATAAATGCCATAAAGATGAATCTCCTCCCCAGGGTGCTATATGTCTTTCAGATACTCCCACTGAAGGCTCCAGAAACATACCTCAGAGAAGCCTAAAAGTGCTTAACGAAATTCATATGGCAAGGCCAAAGACCTAGAATAAGATACAAGACCCTCACCCTCCCTAAGGAAAGAAGGGGGTCACCCTCCCAGATCTGCAGACCTATCACAGAGCAGCCCAACTAAGGGCACTGGCCCCCCACCTTTGAGAGGACCCCAACAAACAATGGGTCTACCTCGAAAACTTTCACCTGCGCCCAGTCACAGTAGGTGAATGGTTGTGGGTTCTGTTGAAAAAGCTTCCAAAAAGAATCAGGGACCACACAATACTAGGAACAATGTGGAAAGCGTTAGCAGGGAAGAGAAATAGAGAAAAGGTGACCATGTGGCCCTCGCCACTGAGCCACATTTGGTCCTCGCCAGTGCTAGAAGAAATCCCAGGCCATGAACATTACCAGTCTGGTTCAACGCTGGACTATGTAGGGTCGGCCAGCTGGTGATGGAGGACACCTTCATAAGTATCCAGGAACTTGAGGAGACATTGGGCATTGGCAGGCTCTCTCCGCTCCTATACCTACGGCTTAATGGAGTCCTGATGAAGCCGAAACTAAAGCCATGCATACAAAGAAAGCTCACCCCCGTTGAAAAAATCCTAGACACCCATATAGAAATGAAAGGACTCATCTCCCTCCTTTATGGAGCACTTATGACCCCCCGGGAGGGAACAACCAAAAGCCTTAGAAGGAAATGGGAGAGGGACCTGGGCTGTGGAATTGGGGATAGTCTCTGGGGCCGACTCTGCAGCAGGGCATTTAAGACATCGATCTCTTGGCAATATAAGACACATGCCATCAAACTCCTCCACAGGTGGCAGTACGACCCGATCACACTCTCAAGGATGTTCCCGGGTGTCATCCCTGTGTCTTGGCACGGATGTGGGGAAAAAGCCAATTATTGGCACATGTGGTGGTCATGCAAAAAGGTCCAAGCTTACTGGTCAGAAGTGCTCAGCTGGCTCAAGGAGGCGGGAGAGGGGTTTACCCACAAGACCCAATCCTGTTAATATTTGGGCTACAGCAAAGGGATGAACACTGGGAAAAACTCCCGGACCTGACACACTCATTACTTTTGGCAGCCAGAGCCGGTCGGGCCAGAACATGGAAGAGGAGAGGAGAGAATGGGTGGCAGTGGCCAAGGACATCTATTTTATGGAAAGAATTACAGCAGCGATACAGGGCTCAAGTGTACAGATAGAGACTGATTGGCTACAGTTCATGGAGGCGTTTGTCAACACGGAGGACACGCCCTGAGGACCACATGGGCCCTCGACCCAGCCTGAAACCCACCTTAGTACAGAACACATTGCCCTTGATTTAGGGGAGTCGGTCAGCCACCGACAGTCTTGAGCCCGGTCGGAGCTGCCCAAAGAGGTTTACCATGGACGAGCGGATCCTGTGTCCCGAGACAATGGGCTCGGGGGCGGGGAGGGTGGTTGAATACATCAGGGAACTATGGCTTCCTTTTGGAGTTATTGGGGGCATGTGCCCAAAGTTGTTGCTCTGAACAAGCTCTCTGTTATCTTTAAAAAACAATAAAATTGAATTAAAAGAAAAAAAAAAAGTAGCATGCTGGTATATATTGGGCACAAGCTGCACAAGCATATTTTATAGTGGCATTAGTGGTCTATATTGAGCACAGCCAACATGAACATGTATTCTTTTTCTGGAAAACTTTATATACCGGGCATAAATCAGAAATGCGTCACAGCCTCATGCACAAAATTACACATCATTCATACCTTATCAGGGCTGCCACAAGATGTGGTGAGGCCTGGGACAAACCATTTGGTGAGGCCCCCTTTCAATTTTTTGCACTGGGCCAGAGGCTGCTCCGCAAACAGGAGACTCGAGAAATCTCCCCTTGAGTTTGTGTGGAGGATCCCAAATATGGTTTATTACTACAACTGCAAATCAGCTATGGAAAAGTTAGATTTCTCTACTGAAGAAAGGTTTATGCCAGACTAACTTTTGTATCATATGCATCAATACATAGGTTGGCACTATGCATGTGGTGTGTGACGCCAGCATTAAGGAGCACATTGCAACTCTGTGCGCATTAAAACAAACACACATCATACACAGTGACAGATGACTGATAGATGATGTACAGTGGAGGCTGGTGCATTTCTGAACTTAAGAAGCTTAAAGTTTTGCGCCAATTATGCAGGATCAACTGAGCAAGCACAGTGAGTGAGCCCAAACCAAACAAGGGATGCTTGAGGGGGATTTTCACTCCCAAGAATGTTTGAAACATTGGGTTAAAATTATGCATTCTACAGCACTTTCTTTGCAAAATTGTGTAGAAATCCATACAGTTTGCAATTGGTTTTGTATGGAAGCAAATGGAAAATACCAATAGTTGCAAATCACAAACCGTGAACAGAAACATTTTCCAAGACATTTCATGCCACCTTTCCACACAACATATGCTAGCATAAAAATATATTCATGCTGGTTGTTCCCATGTATGTCCATGCAGGCTGCATTCATATATGCCAGTATTACCATGTACGGACTCCCCCCAGTAAAAATACCATGCAAAGAAAGTGTGTCCAGGCTGACTGTGCGCTCTAAGTGTTATTACTGGCTAGATTGGCTTAAATTCAATGTGGGCCAATTTAGCCAAGAAGTATGTTTGCTTTATCCTTGATGCATAGTGCTGTGTACCAAGGGTAAAGCAAAAAGAGCTTTGGCAATGGTAACAGCTTGGGATTTTGTGTAGGCGTGGGAAAGGCACATCTGTATTGGTATTAGCTGGCTGTTAATGGTACCAGGTGCAAAATGGTTTGAGTACCTGAGCAGCTAATAGCAGTGCCTGGCAAATGCCTAATACTTATGTACAAGCCAAAACTGTTGGCTTTGCGAATGCTTGTTTTTAACAGGACTTCAGCGAAAGACACAGAGGGTGCTTTAAAATCGTGTGGCTGAAGGCAGGCCTGATCAAGAAATTGTTTTTACACCAGTTCTGAATTTACAACGCCAATGAAGTCATGAACTCTCAGAAGACTCTCTTGAGAAAACATTTGCAGGCACATTGAGGGCAAAGTTTGATGGCAATGCTTGATTAAAGCTAGCCCAAAGATTTCCAATGAGGAGGTGTTTTGGGTGGGAAGGGCAGGAACTGGGTGAGAATTGCCATATGGATTAGCATGACCATGAGAAGTCAATGGGTGGGCAAATAACTTAACATCTACTAGCTTTGTGTCCCTCCTCAAATGCAATTTCTTCCTATCAGTACTCAATACTGTCATTAGGAAGGATCTTCCCAGATCCACGATCTGGGAAGAAATTACTCACCAGATCCACAATATGGGAAACCTATGTGCCATATATGTTTATTTTAGAATGCTGTGGTGTGCTTGTGCTTTAAACTATGTTGGACAGGGATTTGAACCATGGTTGCTAGGTTCAAAAGTGAGACACCTCCCCACAAGACCACTTGAGGGTCTGAGCGGGAGCCCTGTGAAATCCCCTGTCAATGTTGCACTGTACAGATTTGGAACTTGTCTGATGATATTAGTGCCCCTCCCCGCTGAAACTTTAGCCTAGGTGCACCTCTGAAGCCATGAACCCACCCCGAAATGAAGTGGCCCACAGCGCGGCTACATTTAGGGGTGGGGCTGCACACAAACTCACAAACAACACTTTCAACCATGCATTCTTCCACCAGTCACACAACTCCTGGCATGGATGCATACATAAAACCAAACACAGCATTGACACAAACATAAACACCAACATGCATGTATGCATTCATACACATATACATACTAATTTAAATGCATAGATATTTAATTGAAAATAAAAAACACTTACCTTCTTACCTCCATGCACCCTTCAAAAGCACCTGTGCAGCCACGGAGGACCGTATGGCCCTCCCTTCACTCAGACACGTAGACATGCTGCCTGACAGGAGAGAACTCCTCAGTCAGCATGTTCACGTTGAGCATCTTGAACACTCACAGTAGAGGAGTCCTCTCTTGTCATTCAGCATGTCTACTTTGTCAGCTGAATAATGGGAGGCAGCAGAGCTCACTTCTGAGCCCTGCTGTCTCACATTATTTTGCTGTTTGTTGCAGCGAAATCATTGCAGGGGCAGAGAGCAGACAGCACAGTCCCCCGTGTGAATAAAGGACATAGGTGGACTCTGCTGCCTTCTACTTAGGAGAGGGTGCCGCGAGGCCCAGTGCAAGAACAAGGCACGGGCAGTTTGCCCATCCTTCCCCCCTCTCGTGACGGCCCTGTACGATATTCTCTTAAAATCACATTTTTTAGAAATACATTTTACAGTATAACTAATCCGACATAACATAGGTAGCATGGCAATGGTTCGTGGCCTCCTGCCTATCTCTCACCAGGACATTGCACACTTGCCATGGGCTCGTGGACGTGATAATTGAGGGGCGGGGCAAATGTTTCAGTATCACAAAGGCAGCGCTTTCCGGTACTGGGCTTTCTTTTTACAATTGGTTTATATCAAGTGCCTGCGTCCTCAAATGGTTCAAATTGAAGTTAGCCAAGACTACCAGAGCCAGAACGTATTGTGGTGTTAAATGAAAGCTAGAGGATAGCGAGGTCCTTAATTTCCCATGCATGACTCCTCCAATTCCACCCCCCTAAACTCTGTCTTAATAAGATTCATAGGCCATCTCCCCCCAAAGGAAGAAAGTCCTATTATCGTGAAATTCTTAAGCAGCATTGGCTTATGAAAGTGCTCTTCTCCATCCTTTACCAACTCATAGAAGGGAGACCAGATTCTGAGGCACTTCTGGTAATTGCCACTCATCAGGGAACACACATTCTCCATAGCGATAACTTCCCACCACAATGTCACCACAGGGCCCTTTGCGGACCTCCATCCCTGTGCCGTAACTAGTCTCTCTGCGGTGAGTAAATGCGTAGGCAGTGCCGCTTGAGTACCGCTAGCAAGATGAGTATCTTCTGTGTCTGCACCTAGAATCACCAGTGCATGAGACATTAGCAGCTGAATGCCTTTCATTTCTTTGATAAGTCCCAGTATCTACTTCCAAAGTATTTGTGCCTTGGGGCAAAACCAGCACATATGACCGAGATCTCCCTTCCCACTGCAATTCTTCCAAAAAATCGGTGAATATTGGGCAAATATCCTGCTGATATGCTGTAGGGTTTAATATCATCTAAAACATATTTTGTAAAACGATTCCTTAAGGATGACTTGTGAGCCCTCCACCAAATTTGGCCCCATTCCTCCTCTGAAGTATGACCCCCAATTCTTTCTCCCATCACTCCATATACGGGAGCCTATTCCCTTAAGTTGCATTATCCAAAATTTGATAAAGTCTTGAGACTCCTTTTCAGTCATCTGCCTCCATTGTGATTTCTAGCCCTACCGGATCTATAGTCGCAGCTGCTTTCACTTCTCCGTGCGATATCCAATGTCTTATTTGAATATAACACCTTGTAGAAGATCTGTTCTTACAATGGAACTGGGAATACTGCACAAAGGCAGCATGGAAATGTACTGTTAGGGAGGCAAGATGGCATATATTTAGAGCAGTCAGCATGAACATTTGTTCTCACCAGTGACACGCTGCACATATCGATCACAGATAGAACTAACGTCTGTTTTTATTTTGGCTTGCTGAGAGATATTGGACAAAGGCAGCATTACACATTTTATAGTGGCAAGGCTAGTATATATTGGGAACAATCAGCAGGAAAACATGTTTTTACAGTGACTTTCTGATGTGTGTGTAAATGAGCACAAGCTGCGCGAGTATGTGTTTACAGTGGCCATAATGACATAGAGCTGCATATTATGCAGTCAGCAATACATTTTTTCCTCAAACGGATTGCTGGCATATATGATGCACAAGCATCATTAACATGTTCTAACATAGCAATCCTGGAATTCAGCAAAATCAGCATTAAAATGTGCCATTATAGTAGAATGAATACTGGCATAGGTTAGGCATGTTCAGCATAAACATACTACAGTGGCAATACTGGCATATATTGTTCATGAAGGCCTTGTGTCTTTGTTCATGCCATGCCTGGACATTATTTTCTCTGTACTGCTGGTGAAGTGACATCTGTTGCTTACAGAATACAGTGTACATTGTGTAGTTTTTTTTTTAACAAAATGTTTAAGAAATGTGTGATTTTAAATGCATAATGTAAAACCATTATTCAAAATTCTCATTGAGAGAACTCACCCCCAAACATTCCAAATAGTTCAGCCATGCTAGATGCGCTCACTAAGAAAAATTTGGGAAAAACATGTATACGACTTTATCTGACAAATTCACCAACTGCCACTGAGCTCAATTCCCAGAAACAAGACGGGATTGTTACTCAGCCTCCCATGGCACAACTTGTTAATTCTGCTTCTGGTCTTTGATTCACCACACAAAGAAGTGATAAAATGCACGCTCCCACCCATTCGAAGGCAGGTGTGCAATATACATGCTGGTTTTGGGGGCTATTGCCATCACAAGATCAAACATAGCACAACATTGTTTCACCGCACAGATGTCAACGGGGCAATTATTATTTAATGTGCTTTTAAAACTGTGTGCATGGTAAGGCTGATTTTGATTTTGTTGCACATCTCTCGTTGTACAAGTTAGTGTGCGTACACATGGCATATCTTGAGCATAAACTGTACCGGTAGTGTGGAATGTACAAAACTCTTGGCATTTTATCTTTGCATTTCCTATATCTTTTGAGCTTGCTGGTTCACATGTTTTTCAGCTGGTTTCTGGGCGGGTGGTAACTGCTTAGTCACGCTTTCAGTACAGCAATATTCGCTGAGTCACTGTCTGCAAAGGGCTGGTAAGCAGATCTAGCACGGCTATCGTGGCCTGGCCAACACACACCCATTGGCTCTGCTCTGCCTTCGAATAACTCTGTACTACTCCCGCCCTTCTTTACCACAAGGAACTGTTTCATATACGCTCAAAGTTACACCACGTTTACAAAAGACATTAGTCACCACTTTGAATAAATCAAGCACAGCGCATTTTATCCATTCACAGAGCATAACAATAATTCGTACCTTTCGCATCCAAGAGGTCCATAGGCATATTTCTAAGGGGTCATATAATGATTCGAGAAATAAATAAAAACAGTAAGGAATAGTCTCTGCCTCAGCATTGTTTTTTTAATATCAGGGGGTAGATTACAGAATCTTTGCACTGGTACAACTGCACAGCTTGCACGTTATTAGCACTAGGGCAAAGTTTGCCCTATTTCTAAAAACACTTGCAAATATTAGAAAACCATTGTACAATTACAAGTGCATTTTGGCATGTTATAATCAGTAGGGCAAAGTTTCCCTATTTCTAAAAACACTTGCAAATATTAGAAAACCATTGTACCATTACAAGTGCATTTTGGCATGTTATGATCAGTAGGGCAAACATTGCACTTGTGCAAAAATGATACATTTCACAGTATTTTTGCACCAGGGCAGAGTTTGCTCTAGTGCTAATAAGGAATGGTATTAGCACTAGGTCAAACTTTGCCCTGTTGGAATAAAGCTTCAAAAAAGTATCATTTCTGCACTAGGGCAATTTTAGTCCTGGTGGTTATACCATGACAAAATGCACTTGTCATGGTGCAATGATTTTTAGAAATGTCCAGGTGTTTTTAAAAATTAAACAGTCATTGCCCTAGTGCTAATACTGTGCACCGTGGGAAAGTTTCTGTAATATGACTGTTGGTGTTTTAGTGCACTTTTTTTGCATCAGATGGAAAGGTGTGTGTGTAGCAGAAACGACATGACAACACTGATGACATCACGGCATGTCATGTCTCGTGCTTTCAGACCCTGATGTCATCAAAAGAAGCGGTGTCATGCGTCCACCATTGACCCTGATGACAAGGCATCCTCTGGGTGTCTCCTTCTTGCTGTTACATTTAATCCACCAGCTGTGTTTTTTGATACTGAGGCTTGAGCCTCATTACTCCATCTTCTCGGGTTGAGGATATAGTCGTGGGTTAGGGTTCTTCTTGGTCTATGTGGTCTTGTGACAATAGTACTGGTTTCACAGGATCTTCGCAGTGATGGGCCGCGGGTAGCTGCCAAAGGATTTTGCAGTGGTGGCAGTGAATCTTCTGATCAGAGGGTTTGGGTTCTGATCCAGTCCTTGGCAGAAGTTCTTACTCAGCTTCTCTAGATGTTCATCCAACATCTCAATGTCCAGGTCTCTGTGAAGTACTGCTAGATTGGAGCTCCAGATGATATCCACAGGGCCTTGTTCTGGACTAGCTGAAGACGCTCCCGGTCTCGCTCATGGCAGGTCATCCATGCTGGGAAGGCATACGTCAGGGTAGGTCTGATGATCGCCTTTTAGACATTGATCTTTGTCTGGAGTTGCATGGACTTGGTCTTCATGATTGGGTACAGCGCTGCCATCTTTCCTGTTGCTTTCTGCTGAGTATTCTCGATGTTGATTTCCCAGTTGTGTTTGCTGTCCAGGGTCACACCGAGGTAGCGGCTGCTGCTCTCCCATGTGATGGTCTCCCCGTTGAGGCTGGTGTGCGGGTGCTCATTAATCTTCTTTCTGGTGAACAGCGTTGCAGCTGTCTTGTTGGTGTTGATTTCGATCTGCCAGTCGCTGTACCAGGTTGAGATGGTATCCAATGAAGTTTGCAGGTTCTTTGCCAATTCCTTTTTTCTGAATGACTGGGATATGACTGCAACATTGTCCGCGTACAGTGCCAGAAGAGGTTGAACAGGAAGGGTACGAAGTTCGATCCCTGTGGCACGCCTGCTCGGATGGGATGTGAGGAGGCCATCTCAGACGGCATGGCGACATGGAAGGTGTGGTCCCCCACGTAGCTTGCCATCGTCTTCACAAGGTAGTTCAGAAATCCCAGACCAATCATCTTGTGCAACAGTCCCTTGTGCCAGACTCGGTCGAATGCTTTGGCGACATACAGGAAGAAGATTCCTGTGGACCTCTTGATGTTGAATCCGTGGCTGATGGTGTCCACCATTCTCAGCATCCTATGCAGCAGAGACGTCTTTATGGGAGGGCAAAAAGGGCACTTGCCCTGGGTCACACCGTGGAAGGAAACCCTGCAAGGCTGCCTGAGCCAAAGAAGTCTGTTTCTATTGTTCACTAAACATAAATAGCACAAGTCAGGATATTTTATGGCATGCTGCTAAGGCTAAACCTATTGCGTGTATGTCATTGACAAGTACATTCTGCTCTGATTAACCCACCCTGTAATCATGTGTTGATACCACATATTATTCCCCAGGTGAGCTGGATTGAATAGATAGGTATTCATCCCCTGATCATCTTCTTCTGCATCACTTTTGTGTCATCTAACAATTCCATTATCCATAAAGATCAAAGAAATTGTCATCATTCATACTCAGAGCAGGGAAAATCCTAGGAGCCCTTTCTTCCAAAGTACAATTAGGATAATAGAGACTATGAAATGTAAGATACAGAAAGACAAAAAGAATGCACATGCATATGTTTATCACACATAAGAGTCTGGTAAAACATTTAGTCTGCCATCCCAGTACTTGATGAACTCGTGCTCTTTCTAAAATCACGTTATCTTCCTCACAAATCATTTATTTAATACCAATATTCTATTGTCCGTTCTACAATTGTAATTGCACAATGTTCTCAATTATAGCAATGAGGAGCCTTCTTATCGCTGGGCCATTTTTGGGATTTTGTAAAAAGGTATGAATGCCAACGTCTCTTCTAACAAGAGTAGGAACAACTGAAGGATAAATATAAAGATAGCAACCACAAGCTGATGTGTAATACTGTTGACAGGTGACATGTTTTTATCAATTTAGAACAAATATGCTCCATGAAATGAATCTGGATACAGGTCCCTTTTCCAATTTCTAATAAAAAATGGATGTTTCAGCATGATGTCAACGTAACATTTATTTCTTCATAAATATTTCTAAAAAGTTTGTTTCAACCTCTGGAATTCCTCTGTAAGTCTTTTGCACTTCCTGCTAAAATATGTAAGGAGTGTCCATTGAATTTCAGTCCAAACAAAATACATGTTAATCACTTGCTGCTTTATCGTCCTTTTTCTTTATCATCGATCGAGTTTGCATATGCATAAATTCTTCTTCTTGTCTTGCTTCTGGGTCAGAAACCGTTCGATTGGGGGTCTCACCTTTATAAACCTTAACATCACTCAGATGCAGCCAATATCATCTTCCTGATACCTTAACTGCAGAAGGGGAGACTTCCTCAGCGCAGAATGGTCCATTAAGTCTAGGGTTGTGCCACTTGCAGGGAAAATCCTTTATCATATGAAATCTCTGACAAATAATTTTAGCAATGGCAATAGTTCACTTGGATTCTTCACTGGATTGTCCTCTTCCATGTTCTTAGACCTCTCCCCTCAATGATTGACTTGATCTGAAATGAAAGAAATACTGGCAGTCATACATGTCAAATAATCATGCATTTCAACACCTAAAACCTTCGCTACACTGTGGGCCTCACTCCTGACGCTAGATGGAGGCGTAAGAGGCGTTCTTATAAAATGACCTGTCACTAACTCTTGGGGTGTGAGGTGGTGGTCAGCACCTGGCTGGTTACAAAGGGCATATGAAGCTAAGGGTAGGCAATATAGCCACGCCTTTTTTAATGCCAATTTGATCTTGGCAATCCTCTCTTTGAGCAGGCCATTGAGTCTCTCACATAGTATGTTTGCTTGTAGGTGATAAGCAGAAGAAAACTTGTGTTTTATGCTTAATAAAAGCCCTATCTGTTCAAATAACTCATTAACAAACTATGGCCCATTATTGGATCTTAATACTACACACACACCCCACCTTGGGAAAACTTTGCGCACTAAAAATGTTGCTGCGCAAGTGGCACCAGGGTGTTTGCATGGACCAGCTTCTATCCACCTAGAGAAGGGACATATCACCACTCGTAGATACCTGTATCCATTACATGTCTGCAGCATATCGACACAGTTGATATGAAAATGATGAAACTGACCATCTGGTTGAGGTATTACTCCTCTGATTGTTCTCAATGTATGCCCAGCAGTAAACTTTTGACAGATGATGCAGTTCACCATGAATTGTGCAACGTGCTCTAATAAATTGGGAATGAAACAGTCTTCTGCAATTGAAGTAGCAAGACTTTCTGTGGTTATATTTGCAGAGTAATGCAGCTGTTCAAGGGTCATTTTCAATAATTCCACTGGCATCGCTGGCTTTCCAGTGCTTTCCTGTCACCATAATGCTTCAGTGGGGGATAAAGAACACCCCCTCCATTTGCATTACTCATTTTCATCTAGCAGAGCTCTTCCTTGAATCTCTATTAGTTGTGTAATAGACAGCATATTAAATCCTTCACACACTACCATGTTCCTAGTCAAAAAGTCTTTAGGATCTTCAGTATCAAAACCAGAAATATCTGGGAAATATATAACTCTTTTGCTTCTACATCTGTGGCTTCATTTCCGCAAGAAATAAAGTCTTTTTGTTTAGTATGATATGCACATTTTATGATCCCTATGGCCATTGGGAGTTGTAGTGCCTTTATGAGCCTGTCCAATAAGGACGCATACTGTACTAGGGAGCCGTTTGCACAGAGATATCCCCTCCTTTTCCAACATGACAGCCCTGCATGAATGGTTGACATCACATAGGCGGAGTCACTATACACTATCACTTCCTGTCCTTCATATTTCTCAAGCGTGACAATAAATGCTACTAATTCTTATGCTTGAGCTGAAAAATGAGATGGTAGCCTTGCACTTGTCACCACCTCAAATTTGCCATTTTAACCTGTGTCTTACTACTGCAGCACCTGAATGCCTCTCCTCACTAGTCTGGTCAATTTTCGAATAACCGTAAATAAAAAGGACCTCCCCTCTTGCCAAAGGATTATTTTTCACAGGGGTATATCATCATTAAATTCAACATAATTTGCACAATCATGCACATGATCACCTTTATCTACTCTCTCTTCCTAAATATCTTCCCTCTCGAGCACTTCGCTCATCCGCCTCTAACTCAAACAGCCTTCCTGCCTCCCTGAAACTTGAGGAGAACCGTCTCCGGTTCCGGAAGCACCTCAAGACCTTCCTCTTTGCTTCTGCTTTCTCTCCCCTGCTCTCCTGCTGAATTCTTGACAGTAACTGCACTGGTTACCTGGTCACCCTTTCCATCCTGGTCCCTGTACCTGCCTCCCTGGCAACCCCTGCACTTGGGGACTGTTTTTCTGTATCCCTGCAGTCCTCCTACCAGCCCCTATCCCTGCACTTACCTTGCACTTGCCACCTGCTGGACGTTTTTATTATTTATTCTATGATCCATGTACTGCACTTTTCCCTCTCCTTTACCGCTCGCACTTTTCCCTTTCCCCCTTCCCATGCATTTGTGCGATCTGAATTACACCTGGCCTAGTAGGATCATTGTCTGTTTTCCCTTTTTCCCCCTCCCTTGCCTCATCGCGCCTTGAAACACTTGTGTATAGGCGTGTTATAATTGCCATATTATATCATATCATATCTACAGGTTCAGCTACACACATGGCTGGGTTCACTATTTCACACTTCACTATTTTAATTGCTGGATTGAAAATTATTACTTCATAAGCCGAAGCTCTTTGCAATGTCAAAGTACCCTTGAGTTTCTTTCTCTAAAATAGCAAATAAGGTGTTCTCCACGTAAAGAGTCATAGAACAGCCCATGGTCAAACTTGTGGCTTTCTAAATTTCGTATATGTGGCAGCAGCCAAAGATTGTTCGCAAGTAAATTGCCCTCTCATAACTGGATCTAAAATCCCAATATAGTAGGCTAAAGACTTATACCCCAACGCTGTCCTTTGTGTAAGCACTGCTTTCATGACTGACCCATTTGTGTGTGAAAAGAAATTAAACTCCTCGCTGTAATTGGTAAACCCTAAAATTGGAGCTGTACAGGCTTTTTTCAACTCCTGAAATCCTTCTTCCATCTCTTCATTCCACTCCATTTTTTCTTTACCAGCTCGTGCCTTCATTAACGCTTGCAAAAGCGGCTTGGTATATGTCAAAAACCCAGGCTATGCAATAATTGTACAAGCTAAAAAATGGTTGCATTTGCCTTACTGTGTTAGGTTTCGGCATTTTCATGATTGCCTCAGCTATCTTTGGTGTCACTTTCTTTCCTTCATGTGAAATTAGCTGACCTATATACAGTACTTCTTCCTGACAGTACTGCAACCTCTCCTTGTCCACTTTATATCCCTTTTCTGCCAAAATAGTAGTTAACTGAAAAGAATCTTGCCTGCACTCACCCTCTGTTTTACTACAAATCAAAATGTCATCTACGTACTGAATTGTCATCCTCATAAGTTCAATATTACCAAGATCCATCTGTAGGACCCTATTAAAGATCGATGCGGACCCTTGAGGCAGCCGAGTATGTTTTAGTCTTTTTTGGCAAAATGTAAATTAAGTTAAGTCTTGTGAGTCCTTGTGTAATGGGATCAAGAAGAATGCGTTTTTTTAATCGATCACTGTGAAATACTTCGTCTCGGTATCTGGTCTTTTCATCGAGTGCAAATCCATCGAAGTCAGTTCCATCAAATTTTATTCAATGAAAATCATTTCCATCAAAATGACTTTGCTTTGAAAATAATTCAATGGATTTCGATGGATTTTAGGGTTAGGGCAAGGGTTAGAATTAGGGTTGGAGTTAGGGCAAGGGTTCGAATTAGGGTTGGGGTTAGGGTGAGGGTAAGAATTAGGGTTAGGGTTAGGGCAAGGGTTCGAATTAGGGGCAGGGTTAGGGCAAGGGTTAGAATTAGGGGTAGGGTTAGAATTTGAATTAGGGGTAGGGTTAGGGCAAGGGTTAGAATTAGGGTTGAGGTTAAGGTGAGGGTTATAATTAGGGTTAAGGTTAGGGCAAGGGTTAGAATTAGGGTTAGGGCAAGGGTTAGGGTTAGGGTTGGGTCAGGGTTAAGGGGGGATGGGTGTAGGGGTTGGAGGTGATTGGGAGGAACCCCCCAATATCCCAAAAAAATGTTACAAGGAGCTGGCCAGTGCCAAAATGTCAGCACTGTATAGCTCAATGTAACGTTTTAACATAGAAAATGTAAGCATCGAAATGCTATCTTTTACATTTAAAAGTACATATCCATTTGATGGAAAATTTTCGATGGATATGTACTTTTGATGTTAAACATAGAATTTCGATGCATTTATTTTCGATGCATATTTTTCGATGCATTGTCTTTTTTATGCATCTTTTTGATGGCTTGACCATAAAACCTTCGCCTCAACTGAAATACTGCACAATATTGTACCAGGATTAGGAACTAAAGGAAACTCAGCTTCTACAATCTCTTTAAGAGGCCTTAAATCCTGTATGAATCTCCATGAACCTCCTTTAGATCTTGTAATCGGATACACCGCAGTATTGCACAATCATCCTATTGCACTAGTATTCCCTGATTCATTAGTGCTGAAATGGTCTGAAATATGCCCTCACCAGCTTCTCATGACATTTGGTACTGTTTTGCTTAAGGTAAAATCAATCCTGGTTTAACTTTTATTTTAACGTTGCCTATTTCCTTCAATAAACATACATCATATGGGCCTGTAGTCCATAGCACACTTGGCTGTTTTTAACTGCATTAATGCTGTTTGCTGTGGGATTTCTCTTTTTTCAATCCCTATCCAATATCTAATGCTCATAAAGAACACTACTTCATCATCGATACATTCATCTCTGAACATATTTTCATCTCTTATGTCAGTCAATAGGTACCCCTCCTCCAGAGCTATCACGGTTCTCCATTCTTTTCCTTCGTCATCCATTCCCTCAAGCATTGATATTTCTCCTTGCACTATAGCTGTGTCCAATTCTATAGGGATAACCTGTTCTTCTTCTTCATCCATAGGTATTTGTGGTCTAAATAAAAACTCATCAGATAGTCTCACAATCTTTCCTACTAGGCCTACAAGTCCAGGTACCCATGTTAAAAGAATTCTCACTCCATACATAAAAATCTCAGGATCTCCTGGAACTCCTCATAGAGCCACCTGCCCTGTGAATGCCAGTATGTACTCTACTATGTTTAAATAATGTATCCCTGGGGTGGAGCAGACTATTCCCTGATCAATGAATGAAATGGTCATGTTAAGTTTTGTCATCAGATCTCTTCCCAGAATATTAACTGGCATCTGTCGTGAATATAACCACGCGACAAGCATGTTGCATTCCCCTATGGAGAAAGGAAACTTATTAGTAAAAGGAAAAAAATGTAGCTCCAGAGAACCCTCTGGCATTCATGGCAATCCCTGACATTGGATATTTTCCCTCCCTAATACAGAAGCGAGTCGCTCCTGTGTCTAGAAGAAAAGAAAACGGTTTGCCTCCTATAGTCACATTGACCCTTGGTACTTCTTGGGGGTCTGGTGTCACAGATAGTAGTGAACACATCAAGTCACCCTGTGAGCTCTCCTATTGAGGGTATAAATTAATTCCCGTCCCCGTAAAGGGATTCCCTCCTACCACAGTGATAACTCCTATCTTTGGTGTCAGTATCTGTCCCGTGTTCGCATTTGATTGTGTTTGCGTAGGTGCTTGTTGCAATTGCTCTTGCGTTGGGTGCATCAGCATCGCCCCCTGCTGTTGTGCTTGCTGTATTTGCAGCACTTGTATTTGATAAGATGTGTGATCCTGGGCAAGACCCTCTTGTGTCTGCATGCTATACAGCAGAGGGTAAACTGTCCCCCCTCTCGTAAATTGCCCATTCTGTTGTGTGTTGCCTCGATTCCTACATACGCGTGCAATGTGCTCTGTCATCCCACAATTCCAACATATTGGGGGTGGCCCCCTGGAAACCCATCCATTACATTCTCCCTGAGTATTCTGATTCCCACATTGATTGTTCTAAAGTCTGCCTCAATTATTTTGAAACCGCTGCCCCTTCCTCTGAACCCTGTACTTCTACCTCGTGGCCAAAATCCATACCTGTGATGTTTCTGCTACTTCTTGCATGGCCACTCCTTCTCTACTTGTCAATACTGCCCCTTCCATGGCAATTATTTGACAATTTTATCTGAGCTAGCTTGGCTTGCTCAATCTTTCAATTCTCTTCCTTCTTATTCTTCTCTTGCAACAGTCAACAATGATGTACACTAGTTAACTGTATTTCTGCCCATGGCCTTGCTTCTATCCCTACCTGTTTATTCATATGCCTCTGCACTGGATCAGGCAGGCCTTGACACAAAATATGGTAAAATAATGCCACTATTTTTTCACACGGCTCGCAAGTTTAAATCTGCCATTTCTCCTGAATATCCTAAAGGTATGTGATAGGATCTTCATCTTTCTTCATCCTACGTGCCATAATTACACCCATGTCCGATGTGTCAGGATATTTCACCCTCAGAGCTCTTGTAATGTCAGCCCTACAATTATTAAATGGCACTCCATCATGTGCTATATTTTGTGCTGTCACACCAGCATATCCTGCTCGTCTTCAAATGTCATCCACCCTTTCTCCAAGAATAGCTGCAAATAGACCCTTTATAGCTCCTATGGCCAACGTATTTTATCCTGTCATCTTCTCTAGTTCATAAACCCATTTCCCAGCCCCCGAAGTTAAACTAGGGACTTTACATTTTAATTTGTCTTTATAAATCTGAGGCTATGGAAAATATTGCGACCTCGCTCCTCCTTTCTCTAGTAAGGGAAACTGTGAATTCCCAGCCCACATTTCGATCCCACTACATGATTACTTAGTGCAGGGGTAATTGTTCCTATTTGCTTGCGTGCTGGTAGTGACCTTACCCTACTTACATATGGTGGAGACGCTCCCTCCTCACTACTCTCTACTTAAGGACAATGCATGGTGTTCGCTAGTGAGCATATTTTCCTCTTCAACCCATGATTTCAATATTGGGGATTGTTCATCACTTCCTTGTGTCCTATACTCATTATCCTGTCTCAGTTGTTGGTATACCTTATCGATCCATTTCCCAATACTTTCCCCACCCTCTCTTCCTTCCTCCCGTGCTAGCCTAGGCATTTCTGGCATTATTCCTCCAATTGGAAGAATGTCTTATCGTATCCCATTTTATTGGTTTGCTTGGCCTTATTTGTTCATTCAGAATGATGCTCGCATCAAGATCTCACAACCGTCTATTTTGGTTTACTCTTCTTCTATTTCCCTCTGTTCTTTTGAATCTCTTCTTACTCTTTCTTCTTCTTGTCTGTGTGTTTCCCTTCTAGTCCTCTCGCTCCCTTCTTCCTCTTCCCTTCTCCTCTGCAATCATTTTTTTAATCTTTTGTGCCTCTTCTTCCACTCTTTGGTTGCTTCTCCTCGCCCTTTCTTCAATCTCTCTCTCCCTAGTATCGAATGTCTTGGTTCCTCTGTCCGTCTTTGTCTTGTTACTATCTGTATATTTGTTACCTTCGCTGCCTACTTTTCCTTCTTTGCTCATCCTATCCTAATCTTTTTTCTCGTTCTTCATCCATCTTTTTTTGTCAGTCCTTGTCTTCTTTTTGCCTAACCCCCTCAATGCTTTTCCTATGTAACAGAGTAATATCTGTCCTCCCATCCACTCATTTTGTATGAGCGTTACCTCATCCATTCTGTCTTTTTCTCCCTTCCATCTCTTAATCTTTCTATCTATGTCTGTCTAAATATTCACCCTTTCCCCTTTTTCCTCTCTGTCCCATATGGACCTACACTTATTGTCTCTTCTTTTGCTCTCTTCTGGACTGTCATCACTACTATAAGCACTTTACTTTAAACAATGTTACTTCTAATTTGTTCCTGTTATTTCTCAACTTTATCCAACAAACAATGCGCAAAACAAACATATAATACACACAAATAACCCCCATGATCACTGTCTCATTACTTATTTTCCTTTATGAGAAGAGCTATACATCTCCCGCCTTCACTTATTTCACCCTATACAGGATGTAAGACGTCACCTGTCAGGGTCCTAACTATGCGATTTCTCTCTACAATACTCCCGTTGGAGTGTGAGATGTCTTCTTGCATTTTCCTTAAAATGCGATTATGCTTTAGGTGTTACTTTTATCTACTTCCCATTACTTAAAAGCATTACAATCCGACCCCTTTATTTTTCCATTTCCCTCAATCTACTTACATTCGTTAATCAACCCAAGTCTCTCGATTCTTCTTGCAAGTGTATTTATATCAACTGCTCCCCACAGGAAACTCTGCGATCTTCCAGCTAATGGTGGAGGATGCGTGATCGTCCGAAACACTGGAGCAAAACTAGTTTGACTCTTTAAACCATCCGCACAGATACCACATAAGATTAAGGCCCTTTAGGAACGTGCGTATGTAATGGATGTGGATCAATCCAGAGTAATTATAAATCCAAATAATGGAACAAACTCAGGAAGATGGCAAAGTATTGTTTTATTAACAATTATCTAAAACAGGGAGGTTACAACGAACATCAACGGACGTATGCTCAGTTACTCAATGGTCTTCACACAAAATATAGATTTTATACCAAAAACTCCATCATAGTGATGTCATACTGCGTAGCAAATAATAAAAACCTATCAGGGGTCGAGATTGGTTAAGGGAGGCATCTAAGTGTACAGCTCTATAAGGGCTCGGATTGTTATTGGCTGCCTGTTATCAGATGGACAACTTATGCCCACCTCTAGAAAACATGTAATTTCAGAAACATTAGATACATAGTTTCTCATTGGTCTTTGAACTATAAGGTCCTTTGTTATATGGACTACTATAATTGGTTGGTACGCTTGTGCCATGTCTGGAATATTTGGCTCATTTAGCAACACAGTTGGTACACTTGTGCCATGTCTGGAATATTTGGCTCATTTAGCAACACATAAACCCAGACCCAGGTGTAAGGAGATAGGACATGAAACTATCTCACCACCCAATTAGTCTTCCATCTCTCATCACCCATGCCTTCTGCCACAAAATTATCTTTGTACTTCGCCTTGTAAAGTATCCTTGTTTTGCAAAGGTACGGGAGTGAGTGCACTCGATTTTCGTGTCTGAAACCTTTAGTTCAACGCTATTTCCATCCTTTGCTCATGTGACAGGAGACCACGATCTGGTCCATTTTACAGCTTTTAAATGCTCTAAATGAATTAAAACTTGGCATCTCATGTGTATTTGATTGCACCTTGCTGTTAGAAGATTCATCCTCTGAACACTTGTTCTTCTTTATTGTAGATAGATGACCTTGCCTTATAAAATCTTCACTCCAAGCCAGGCAGCCTTGCCACGCAGCTCCACGAGCCCGCTTTTCTTGCTGCAACATAGTTTTCCATTGCTGCTTCATGGTTCTGGCTTATTAAATTCTTTTTAACAATGGCCACTTTCGGTGCAATGGTGGCTTTGCCTGCATTCTATTTACTACTTATAGCTAGCTTCTATAATGACTTAATCTGCGTTGAGTTTCAGCATCTGTACATTCATTGAACTATTTGTTTTCAGCAGCAACCTGTGCACGTGCAATCTTCTTCTTTTACATTTAAGAGTTCATTTGATCCTTACTTCACCATTAGCCCTCTAGGATCCATACATCATCTTCAGCCAGTGTCTCGAGACATTGTGCACACTTTCTGATGACATCACTAGCTCTTCTTCTTTGTTTCTTTTCACGTTCCTTCAGGGAGTTCCTCCTGCAGGATAGCATTACTCTGTGGGTACATTCGATAGAGCTCTCTAAATGGGTATCTTCTTCCAAATACTCGCTGCAGTATTGGCACAATGGCTAGTGTCAAACACAGCACACTCTCATGTCTACAGTGTATGGGAGGTAGGAGGGCAGGATCTCCCGTGGGTGTGTACAGCTGCTCCTCTACACTGGGGGCCTCATTACAACCTGTCAGGTTGGACCGCGGTGATTCCGTGACGGCGGTAACAAAGTGTCCGTGTCCACAAGGTTGTGGAAAGACCATCCGATTACGTGCTGTCGGTCGCGCGCACCACACGGAGGCGGAAACGTTGTCACCGCCATCACGTAAAAAGCCACGGAAATGGACATAGCGCTGCCACAAATAACGCAAAAACCGTGTCCGCCTCCGTCGCCACAGACACGGGACCGGAAATACCATGATCGCCAAAACAGGAAACAGAGAGGCGGCCATCATATAAAGCACAATCCATTGCCATCCAGAGTCAGCACAAGCAGAATCCACACTGTGAGCAGGCAAAAAGGACCACCAGCATGTCTGCCAGGATTCCAGCTCAGAGGCAGCGCAAACAGCGCTTTAGTGAGGCGGAGCTAACTGTTCTGGTGGAGCATATAGTGGAGCATGCAGAGATGCTGTTCAGTGCCGATGAACGGCGTGCCACACAGCAGCGGAGGAAGGAAGTGTGGGCGGAAGCAGCACGCAAGTGCACTGATGTGGGCGTGACTGTGAGGAGCATAAAGGACTGCCACAAGCGGTGGGACGACCTCAGGCTGAGGGTTCGGAACCTGATCTCCACACACCGCCAACCAAACAGTGGGACAGGTGGAGGACCCCCTTCCCCACTGAGGCTGCAAGCATGGGAGGAGCGTTGCAGCAGTGTCCTCCACCTTGAGGGCATCCATGGGATCGGAGAGGCTGAGTCAGGAGTGAGCTCACCTGGAGATGCTGGTAAGTGGTGAAACATGAATGCCACATGAGAATATGATGATGGCATGACTGGGCCAAAGGACCCATTAACAACCCCCCCCCCGCCACAAGCAGTGCATGACTGGGCCAAAGGACCCATTAACAACCCCCCCCCCAAGAAGTGCATGACTGGGCCAAAGGACCCATTAACAACCTCCTCCCCCAAGCAGTGCATTACTGGGCCAAAGGACCCATTAACAACCCCTCCTCCCCAAGCAGTGCATGACTGGGCCAAAGGACCCATCATCATCCGTATGGCAACCAATATCACAACAATACATACCCCCAACAATCAGATGCATGTAACTAACACTATTGAATGAACAACCTGTATGATGCATGTGATGCACCCATCAGCCACCACCACAACACTAATTTGCATGTCCTCTGTGTCCCCACAGCCGTGTCAAGTGACAGTGATACTGCACAACAGGCCAGGCAATCTGCACCGGCACGTGTCCAAGCAACCGCCCCTGCACAACAGGATGCTGCCAGCAGTTCGGCATCTCTGCCCCCAGTACCAACTGCAACAAATGTGCCGGCCACCACCATCAACATCCCCAGCGTCTCCACGCTGCCTGAGTTAACACAGATGCCACGGGAACCCATCGTGCCCACCCGAACCAACACAGAAGGCAGCTGCACTTCAGAGGAGGCGGCCTGTAGTGACAACAGTGCCCCGGCAGAGCATTCTGATACTGGGCCACAGGGGGAGATGCCCACATTTGATGACCTGGGATCCTTCCATCAGCTGGAGTTTAGTCCCACATCACTCCGAAGTCCCATGAGGTCACCCACCCCATCTATGGCAGAGCTTAATTCCTGCATGCAGCGGATGGAGGAGCAGCAGGCTACCCTCACCCAGCTGGTGGAGAGGCAGCTCGAGGAATCTAGGCTGCAGAGGGAGTGCTACAGCACGTCAGTGCGTCGCCTATCAAGGTCCATTGGACGCTTTGCCAGCACTATTGTCACCCTGGCACGCCATGTGCGGGTGGGTAATGACAACACCTCCAGGCTCATAGAGTCCATGTTGATTGGGCAACAGGCAAATATTGCACGTATGCCATCTATACCTGATTCTGTGCCATCCAATACCACCACCCACCCCATCCAGCTCCACTACTGCCAGTCCAAGGAGGCGCTCAAGTCGGCTAACGGGGCTCTCGGGCAAGGATGCACAGGCTCAGAAGCGCACACGGAAGTGATGGCATGTGTGTGGGGCACTGCAGGACACACATGGACTCGAAGGGTGTGAGGGGTGGGTATGTTTGGGTGGTGGGTGGGCACGGGTGTACAGCTTCCCTAACCATTGCACCTCCTTCCCTGTTGTTAATTCATCAATATATCATCATTTGAAATCAAAACATACATGTGTGGACATCTATCATTTCATTTGCAGTACAACAAATAATTTATTGTCATCACCATGTCCATGCATTGCTGTGAATGTGCTGTGTCTCAAAAGTAAATGCAAATCAAATTATCCCGTGCTCTTTGGCCATCAAGTGCACCCCCAGGGGGAGGTGGTGCCATCCCATCCCCATCCCCATCTCCATCCCCATCTTCTTCATCTGTGTCTGGGGGCATTGGGATGTTCCTGCGCAGGCAGAGATTGTGCATCATGGCACATACGAGCGTGATTTTACACGTCTTCACTGGGCTGTACAGCAGTGATCCGCCAGATCTGCTCAAACAGCGGAACCGGGCCTTCAGCAGTCCGAATGTCCTCTCAATCAGTCCACGTGTGCGGACATGTGCCCTATTGTATGCCTCTTCATGCCTGTTCCTTGGTCTCCGTACAGGTGTCATCATCCATGGCGTGAGTGCGTATCCAGCATCACCTACATGGGAGGTAGATGGGGGGACATGTCAGTGTTTGTTGTATCATGTCTTCATCTGATGCTGTGCTATTTTGTATCATTGTTCATTCATGCATGTGTGCCATGCAGTGGTTGTAAGTGTTTATCGGCCATCACAGTGGATGTAGCCAAATGGATATTGACCTACACATTTACGTGCATGTGTACTCTGCCCTGCGGGTGACATTTGATTGTGAGTATGGCATAGTACAGTGAAGTGCACACATGGCAGAGTCACTCCACTGTAATGAAGTAGTTAATACAGGACATCTCATTTACAGGCATCATGTGCATTGGGAGGGCAGTGTTCAATTTGTGGGTGGGTGTTTGCAGTGCACAAGGTGCATGGGACAGTGACAGTATCGGCTGTGTGTGTCATGCGGCAGGGTGTGTACTGGCACACTGTGTTGACCAGTCATGTCTTCCTTTGTGATGTTTGTGATCTGCTGTCTATTTGGTTGATGGCAGGGGGGGTGATGCATGTGTGTTCACAGCGGCACACTCACATTACTCATTGGCCTGAAGACACACACACCACTTCAACAGGGTCGGAGCATTGTCAGCTGTACTCACCTAATAGACATGTGTTTTGTCCAGCATAGCGTTCCATGTACCGTGGCAACGTGGAATTCCGCAGTACCATTGAGTCATGGGTTGAGCCTGGGAAACATGCGCAGCAGTGTGTAATCAGTAGCATAGCATCACATATCATCTGTACATTCAACAAGTGATACTGTTTCCTATTGCGGAACACCATCTCTCAATTGCACGTGGCACTGTCAGCTCAATGTGGGTGCGGTCAACTGCACCTATGCAATTTGGCATGCATGCTATGGCATGGAAGGCCAACTTGGTGGCAATGACCTCGGGAAGGGTACGGGTAGGGCTATGTGTTCCGACACATGGCGCAACAGGGCATCCAGTACCTGTACCAGGATTTTTGAAAAACGGGGTTGTGATATGCCATGCAGCTCACCAACCGTGTGTTGATAGGTGCCCGTGCCAAGGAAATGCAGCACAGACACAACCTTTAGGAGGGGGGGGGTGGCGGTGGGGGTATCTATGTGGCTGCTGATGTATTCCTCAATCATGGCAGTCATGTACAGGATTGTTGGACGGTCAAGCCGGTATAGTGTGTGGATCTGTCCTGGGGTAAGGTTCCAGGGTGAGGCCCTGATGCGTGGTATTGCCGGCTGCCTGCGGGGTTGTGCCGGCTGGACAATGGGATTTGCCATTGGTGCAGGGTTGGCTGGTTGGCGCATGCGCCTCCTTCGCCTCCACCTCCTCCTCTGCACCATTACTGCCATCATGTGCAGTGCTGCCTGTTGGTTGAGTAGGCCCAGTCCAAGTGCTACTAGAGCTGCTGCCTGCATGGTTTTGTGTTGTGTTGGCCTGGGTGTGGCCCTTTTGTAGGCTCTCACTGTGCTGCTGGGTCCAGCTGGCACTGTTTAACGTCATGTTCGCGTTGGCGGCGGTACCGCCACCGTGATCACGGTTTTAACGCCATTTTTCTGGCAGTGTTTCCGTGTCTGCGCTAGTTGTGATGCTGCAGTGTTCCGTATTGCCGGTAACGGAGGGGTTTCCGTGGAGGTGGACTTTACGGGACCCTTAACTCCGCGGTGGCGGCTGGGGGAGGTGCTATTTCCGGGACCGCGGGTCATGATTGGGCGGACGCAGAAACGATGCCGGTATGGTTATACCGGCAGTGTTAATTCCGGACCGGAGCGCTTGTAATGAGGCCCTATGTCTTGTAATTGCACAACCCTACGAACTGCTGCATCTCCTTTACTGTACTGAGCTGTGGTGTGTTCCTCACTGCTACGGCTCTGTATGGCATTGCTTTTCTCCTTGCTGAGGAAAGTATTTGCCCTAACTAAACTACTTCCTTTTGGCAATACTGTAACTTCTCTTTGTCCACCCTGTATCCTTTGTCTGTGAGGAGTTTTAGGAGGTTGATTGTGTCTTCCCTACATGGGTCTTCTGTTGTGCTGGAGACTAACACATCATTCACGTACACTAGCACTGTGCTTGGTATCTGCATGTTTCCTAGGCCCATCTGGAGGACATTATTGAAGACACTAGGGCACTCACTGTACCCCTGTGGTAACCAAGTGTGTTGGTATTGCTGGCTGTGATAGGAAAATGCGTTGAGATAACAGGAATCTGGATGCAATGGCACTGAGAAGAATGCATTTTTTTTGCAAAATTGGAAAAAAGAAGAATGTTATTATTTTTTACCAAAAACATTGAAAGAATTGAAAATAACCCAGAGTGGGTAAGAGGGTGTGTGGCCCCCACCGATAGCTAACTAGTCTAGGTCTTTTTTCTTACCTCTTAAAACATGTAATTTCAGAAAACATTAGATACATAGTTTCCCATTGGCCGTACAAGCTATAAGGTCCTTCGTTTTACAGAGTAATACAATTGGTTCTGGAATATTCAGTACATTTAGCAGCATGCAAGTCCAGACCCAGGTGCAGGGAGATAGGACATGAAGCTACCTCACCACCCAATTATCCTAGCATCTCTCATCACCCATGCCTTCTGCAATGAAATTGTCTTTGTGCTTGGCCTTGCTGAGTATTCTTGTCTTTGGGAATGCGCAGGAGTGAGGGCACTCGCTATCATGTCTGGAATTCCAAGTTCAAACTCTATTTCCATCCTTGGCTCACGTGACAGGAGACCACGATCTGGTCCATTTTTTTGCAGCTTTTAAACACTCTAATTAATTAAAATTTGCCATCCTTTATGTTCTTTTCATATTCCTTCAGGGAGTTCCTCCTGCAGTTTGTTGTCACTTCAGAGATACATTCGATAGGTTTGTCTCAATGGGTACCTAATTCCAAAGACTTGCTGCAGTATTGGTACGATAGCTGGAGTCAGGCAAGGCACGTCACGTCTCATGTCTCCAATACAGGGGAGGTAGGGGAGGGATCTCCTGTGGATGTATACAGCTGCTCCCCTACATTCCCCCCTCTGGTCGAGTCAGCGACCACCTCCTCAAGTTTTCCTGCTTCTTTGCCTCTACTCTTGGAGAAGTGTTTCTTGGGTGTCCATATCTTCATCACCCCCCTCAGGGTGCCTGCTGTTTTAACATGTTCATCCACACTCAGGTCATGTAGTTGCATTGTCTATTCTGGATACAGTTGACCCAACGTCACACGTAATTCTTATGTTCCTTTGGATACCAGAATTTCATTCCTTCAGGTGCCACAATACTAGCCTTTATGTAGTCTCTGATGGCATCATCGGTCAGCACCTTGTCTTCCGGTTTGTCCTTTGCATCAATCATGATCTTCATTCCCACTGCTTTCTTTGCCGTTTTCTTACATTGTCCAATTATTATTATGATCATACAGAATCCAAATATGATTATCACCAATCCTGTTCCAAGGAACTTGAATAAGTTAGCCATCCAATAAGGGATCCATGATTACAGGAGTACGAACCAACTGTCATCTCCAAAGGCTTCTGTCTCATCCATCATTTTTATGTGTAGATCTGTCAGCGTCGATATGGCTTCCATCAAGGTACAGTTCTCGCCGTCATGAGATAGTATGAATGTGCAACATGATGGCTTTTTCAATAAACATAGAGGTAGGACTACCAGGTAACCATGACTACCTGCTAGCTTTGGTGACTAGCCTCCTGAGCTATTCGGGGAGTCATTCCCTTTGAGTACAGAGCACTTATCCTCTGGCGGTGATTAGGTGGAGGGTAAGCGATTTGAATTTTTGAACTTTTTGTGCTTATTCCCTAAGCACCCTTGAATAAGTTTGTAAGAGATGGGCAACGAGCGTATATTTACCCTAGGTCCGCTGGGATGTGTCCTTGCTCTTTTAGGGTCGATCGAAGGATTCCCGCTGAACTGTAGCATTTACGAGTTTTCCCAAGGTATACAAGTATGGGTTTTTTCTATACCCCATAGTAACACTTCCGTGGGTGTCATCTTCGGGTTCGGGACATTACTGTCTACCACCTTACCCTCTACCTTTCGGAGCGATGCATGGCCCCCTTAGTAGTTGTAACATTGTGGAGCCTTTATTTATCTACACTTCTAGCATAGCGGTTTTCTATCTTACCTATGATGAAACGATCCTACCCCCTTTTTCTGTTCGGAGATCCACCTCCGCTAACCTTCGTACCTCTGAAGTATCCTGGTGACATCCACTACTCACTACTCATTACTTGACTTCTGCAATTTGGTCTCCTTTTCGGTTGTTGTGTGTGTAACACAATTTTTGTTTTCCTGGAAGCAACTTATTATGCTTATAAGGTAATTTTTTATCTCTTGCAGGATTGACCACGGGGTCTTCCTCCTCCTACTATTCCAAGTAGCGAGCACCCACAGGCGTCATTTGAGGTGCTAGGGAGTGCTCACTGTTATGTGCTATATGTCAACTGTAACTGGGTTACGTTAATAATTTCCTCCTGATGAATGTTCCACACTTGTTTTAGGAACAGAAACATGTCGAGATACCTCTCTGTATTTTAACCAGAGATTCAAACTTACGACACATTGATGCTTACGAAAGTAGGGTACTATATAATCTGTTTAATAGGTACCCACTTGTGCTCTCTCAACACTTTGGTTTTATAACTAGCCGAACTAGTCTGTTACGTAATTCCTGTTTTAGTTTTTGCTTTGATGTTTGGAATATTGTATGTTTTGTATTATGGACCACTTTATTTAATTGGTTGTTTTAACTTCTTTGACTCATCATTAAAATTATATTTTAATTGTGATTGGTCCCCTATGTGATAAATTGTTCTCTGCACCCCCAGCATCTACACTCTAGCTTTGTCTTTCTCTATATATATAGGCTATTGTTTTCCTGGACATAGACAAAGTATACTTAGCTATTTGTTTGCAGCTATAAGTATACCAGGCTTCCTCTTAGTATAAATGATCTTTGCACAAACACCTCCTTCCATTGCATTAATCATGGTGAGGACATATCTATTCTGGAGGGTCATCAGCCTTATGAGCCTCAATTCTTCTTTTATGGCGTTAAATCCTTTTATCATGGAATTGATTGTTTGTAGCAAATCCCACCTGGTGATCTGTAGCCATTTGGCATTCACTGCTGTTTGGATTCCAGGCATGAACATAGATGTGAACATCACCGCAGTTCTGCTGAATTATTTGTGTTCATCGGGAAAGTTTTTATAAACTGTTAATGATTTTTGTGAGAAATAATTTGATCTCTTCATCCACCAGAGTTCTATTGACCTTTTTCTTCTCTGGTGATTGTCCACTTTTGTAAAACCTTCAATCTTCAGGTCACTCTGTGGAATCACCAATGCTGGAACATGGATATATACCAAATAACACTCTCCACCCTAGTTCCTGGGTAGCTTCATATATGCTCTAAAGCCGCAGACCCAATAACGATCCATTAGGGCAGCTGTCCCTCTCCTGATTCCTGGAACATCAATTGTGTTTTGCACCCTTTATTATGTCCAACATAATTTTTTCCTTTGCTTTGGAAGTATATTGTCACATTAATCAGTGGGACTTCAGACACCAGACCTGCTTCATCTTCCACCCATGTGAGCAGTTTGGAGAACTTGGCCTAAGACTTCAGACACTCCTCATTCACCTTTTGTACTCATTGCACTGCTTCCTTCTTCAGCAGATGAGCTGCCCAGGACACCATTTCATCTTCCTATCCTTTGTTTGTACTCACTCATCCATAGATCAGCATGTGTGAACATTCCCAGCATCCAGGCATTCCAGTCCTCTCAGTCATGTCAGAACAGTTCATTCTTTTCATCTCATCAACAATCACCTTGTCTTGTCCTGCAGCATGATACATGAGCATCCTGTCTGTCCATCAGTCTCTTTCTCCATTTGTGGTGTCTTGATGTAATCATCCTGATATGGAAATGGCTGTCTTGATTTCCATCGGAAGGTTGCCCAGTTCCCTTGAAACTTTCCTGTAGTAAAAAATGTGGCTAGATGACTTTGCATTGTGCACTGGAATCTCCTTTGAAATGAAGGTCTTTACTGTATTCATGGCATAGTGGATGAGAGAGCAGACATAGCAATTCTCATCAGTTGCTCTCTCCCCTGAACTTATTCATGTCCTGGTACCACATGTTATTCCCCTGGTGAGCTGCATTATCAAGATGGGTATTTATCACCTGATTATCTTCTTCTGCATCCCTCTTATATCCTCTGACATGCCCATAGAGGTTAAAGAAATTATCATCATTTGTACTCATACCAGGAAAAATCATAGATGTAGGTTTTTCAATAGGACCATTAGGATAATAGAGAAAAAGAAAATACACATGCGTATGTATTTCAGGTATAGAAGCCTGGAAAACATTTGGTATGCCATCTCAATACTTGTTGAACTTGTGCTCTCTCTATAATCACATTATTCTCTTCACAAATAAGTTTAATGTAAATATTCAATGTTCACATTCGCAGTTGCACAATCTGCTCAATTATCGCTATGTAGAGTCTCCTTATCATGGGCCAATTTTTAGTGTCATGTAGAAAGGTATGAATGTTGGCATCTCTCCTAACAAGAGCAGGCTACGACTGAAGTATAAGCACAAAAATATCAACTACGAGCCAATATCACTGTCAACTGGTATCATATATTAATAATTGAAACAGATATTCTCCTAAAAATGAATCTGGGTATAGATCTCTTTTCCAATTTCTAATCAGGACCTGATGTTTCAGCATAGTACTGACACAATATTTATTTCTCCAAAGAATTTCTAGAAAGTACGTTTTCAGCCTCTGGAATTCTGCACAAGTCCACGCAATTCCTGCTAAAATGTCTAAGGAGTATCCATTGAACTCCAATCCAAAAGAAATATGTGCTAACCGCTCGCTATTTTATTGTCCTTCTTCTTTGTCATCGATTGAGTCTGCACACACAGAAATTCTTCTTCTTGTCTTGCTTTTTGGTCAACCGGCTCTGGAGGGAGGGTCTCGCTTTTGTAGATGTGTACCTCTCCTAAGTTCAACTAAGCTTTTATTCCCGATACCTTAACTGCAGAAGGGGATACTTCCTCAAGACAAAAGGGGTCATTAAACCTAGGCTTATGCCACTTGGGGGTACATTTCTTGATAAGGATTAGATCACCAACATATAACTTTGGCGGTGGCAATAGTTCACTTGGATTGGTTACTGGACCGCCCTCTTCCGTGTTCCTTGACCCCTCCCTCGGATGCTTGACTTGATCTGCAATAAAATAGACACTGATAGTCATACATGTCAAATTATTGTGCATTTAATCACCTAGAGCCTTCGCTACACTCTGGGCATCACTCCTGAATCTAGATGGAGGCGCAAGAGGTGTTCTTATGCGACGCCCTGCCACTGATTTATGGGGAGTAAGATGGTGGTCAGAACCTGGCTGATTTCAAAGGGCATATAAGGCTAGGGGTAGGTAAAATAGCTATTCCTTCTTCTTGAGGAGACTGTTGAGTCTCTCGCATATCTTGTTTGCTTGTGGATGATAAGCAGAAGAAAATGTATGCTTTATGCTCAATAGAAGCTCTATTTGTTCAAATAGCTCATTAACAAAATGTGGCCCATTATCAGATCTTAGTACTTCACACACACCCCTTCTTGGGAAGACTTTGCACACTAAAAGCTTTGGTGTGCAAGTGGCATCAGAGTATGTACAATAACTGGCTTTGATCCACCTAGAGAAGGGACACATCAAGACTAATAGACACCTGTATCCATTATATGTCTGCAGCATTTCACCGTAATTGATATGCAAATGTTGAAACGTACCATTCGGTCGAGGTATTACTCCTCTGATTGTTCTCAGCATATGCCTAGCAGTAAACCTCTGACACATGAAGCAATTCACCATAAACTGTGAAACGTGTTCAAATAAATTTGGAATAAACCTCTTGCAATTGTGGCAGCAAGACTTTCTCTGGTTATCTGTGTGGGGTAATGCAGCTGCTTAAGTGTGACCTTCCAGTGTTTTCCAACATGACAACCCTGCTTGTACAGTTGATGTTAAATAGGCAGAGACACTGTACACCGACACTTCCTACCTTTTGTGTTTTTCAAGTGCAACAATAAGCGCTACCAATTCTGCCTCTTGTGCTGAAAAGTGAGACGGTAGTCTTGCACTCGCCACTACCTAAATTTCATAATTTAATCTGAGTCTTACAACTGTAAAGCCTGAATGCCTCTCCCACTAGTTTGATCAATTTTCAATAAAGAGGATTTCCCCTCCCGCTAGAGCATTTTCTTTCACATAGGGTATATCATCATAAAATTTGAACAGTCATGCACATGATCATCTTCTTCCATAGGTTCACCTACAAACGTGGCTGGGTTCACTATTTTACATCTCACTACCTGGATTAGAAATCATTGCTTCATACGCTGAAGCTCTTTGTGACGTCAATGTACCCTTGGGTTTCTCTAAAATGGCAAATAAGGCACTCTCCACGTAGATAGTCATGGAACAGCCCATGATAATACTTGTGGACTTCTTAAGTTGCAAATGCGGCAGCAGCCAAATATTGTTTACATGGAAAATGTCCTCTCATAACTGGATCAAAAACCTCACTGCAGTATGCCAAAGGCTTATACCCCAACGTTGTTCTTTGCGTAAGTACTGCTGTCATTAAGGATCCATTGGTGTGTGAAAACAAATACAATTCCTTGCGATAGTTGGGAATCTCGATAATTGGAGCTGTACAGATTGCTCTTTTTAATTCCTCACATCCTTCTTCCATTTCTTCAGTCCATTCTATCTTTTCCTTACCGACTTGTGCTTTCTTTAGTGCTTGCAAAAGTGGCTTGATATATGAACTGTAGTCGAACACCCAGGCCCTGGAATAATTGCACACTCGAAATTCGTCCGAGCTGGAGCCGGCCCTCCTGGCCACTGCTGGAGCAGTGGTCCACAGCTGCCAACCCTAGTGTAGAATTGCATTAAGGTATGTCACCTCGAAACTAATGATTTCAGCCCTGTTTCTTGGTTATTCTTAGCGCGTTAGGCGCGGTAACCATTAGCATTTTTTTTTATTTATTTATTTTTTTTTCATTACAATATTTGTAATTGAAATGCACGTGTTTTCTTCACATGTGCAAGCTAATGCAAGCTGTGGCCATCCATTTAATTGAGGCATTGCCACCTGATCGCCATTGCAACACACGTGCTGGTAAGCACTCCAAGATGGCTGCCCGTGCCATTTGAATTCTCCCTTTCACTCTGCTTCTTCATCCAGCGAGAGGCGCCGGCTGATTGGCTTCTGCAGCCTGCCTCTCCACCAATCCGACGCTGATCTGAGCCAAGCCCCTGGAAAGGCTCCGTGAGGCAAACCAACAGTGCCCAGGGATCAGGACACTCGAAATTCGTCCGAGCTGGAGCCGGAGCTCCTGGCCACTGCTGGAGCAGTGGTCCACAGCTGTCACCCCTAGTGTAGAATTGCACTAAGGTATGTCACCTCGAAACTAATGATTTCAGCCCTGTTTCTTGGTTATTCTTAGCGCGTTAGGCGCGGTAACCATTAGCATTTATTTTTATTTATTTATTTTTTTTCATTACAATATTTGGAGTTGAAACGCACGTGTTTTCTTCACATGTGCAAGCTAATGCAAGCTGTGGCCATCCATTTAATTGAGGCATTGCCACCTGATCGCCATTGCAACACACGTGCTGGTAAGCACTCCAAGATGGCTGCCCGTGCCATTTGAATTCTCCCTTTCACTCTGCTTCTTCATCCGACGAGAGGCGCCGGTTGATTGGCTTCTGCAGCCTGCCTCTCCACCAATCCGACGCTGATCTGAGCCAAGCCCCTGGAAAGGCTCCGTGAGGCAAACCAACAGTGCCCAGGGATCAGGACACTCGAAATTCGTCCGAGCTGGAGCCGAAGCTCCTGGCCACTGCTGGAGCAGTGGTCCACAGCTGCCACCCCTAGTGTAGAATTGCACTAAGGTATGTCACCTCGAAACTAATGATTTCAGCCCTGTTTCTTGGTTATTCTTAGCGTGTTAGGCGCGGTAACCATTAGCATTTTTTTTTATTTATTTATTTATTTTCATTACAATGTTTGTAATTGAAACGCACGTGTTTTCTTCACATGTGCAAGCTAATGCAAGCTGTGGCCATCCATTTAATTTAGGCATTGCCACCTGATCGCCATTGCAACACACGTGCTGGTAAGCACTCCAAGATGGCTGCCCGTGCCATTTGAATTCTCCCTTTCACTCTGCTTCTTCATCCGACGAGAGGCGCCGGCTGATTGGCTTCTACAGCCTACTTCTTCACCTATCCAACGCCGGGAGGCGTAAGCCAGGGCCATACCCCCTGCCCATTTGAGGCTGTGAGTAACTTATATTTGCCTTAAGCTATATTACCTGCTCTATCCTCCCAAACGGCTCTCCTCACTGCCTTTCTAGCACATGTCATGCACTGCAGTCACCGCACGGGACGTTCAGGTTGCCTAAACTGCCATAACATTGCGCCACTATAGCTTGACCCACGTTCACCATACCCTGATGGGTATCATTACTACGCTTATTATGCCCATTCACCCTCTGGCATTTTACATTGTTGTGCTCTTTTTTTTTTTCTTTCTTTCTTTGCTCATACATTTTGATCTTGTGGCCCACTGAACTTTAAGCTCATCCTGCTAAATTCGAATCCAGGTACCCCTGATTTATGCATTCAAATTGTGTCCCATTGCATTATTAGCCAGTGTCTTTTTGGCTCCTCCTGCTAAATTCAAATATAGGTACCCCTGAGTTATGCATTCAAATTGTGTCTCATTGCATTGTTAATGCACCGATTCATGTTTGCATGATTTGATCTAGACCCGTACCCACGATAACTGCCATAGCTGTGTCCACATACTTAGACCCTAGTTTTCTTGGTGCTCATGGTTCACCTTATTGTGTTGTGCCTTATGGTGCCTTATGGTCGCTAACGGACCACTTTAACTGTGTTGTGCCTTATGGTCGGTAACGGACCACTTTAACTGTGTTGTGCCTTATGGTCGCTAACGGACCACCTTAACTGTGTTGTGCCTTATGGTCGCTAACGGACCACTTTAACTGTGTTGTGCCTCATAGTCGCTAACGGACCACCTTGATTGTGCTGTGGCCCTTCATCATTAACAGACCATGCACTCTAGTTTATACTGTGTTTTGTGAATATCATGCCCTTTAACCATAAGCACAGCCCTGGCTTCAACTAGCCACCTGCACTACACATTGCGTCACCCTAGCCAGACATCTTAGCGAAACAAGGGAACCACACCAACTACCATGTGCAGAAACTGGACCTCCCTGACCCTCCTAGTTACAATCATGACCTTTGCTACTTTTAGTACTCGTCCCCCCACAGACAGAAACCTGAGACTCAGGGCAAGGTTACCTTGCATATACGAACCTAAAAGAAACAGTACTAACAATACTGCTAGATTCCCATCTATACAGACACACATGGATAAGCAAACACTAACTACGTTACCTTTAACTCTAACCCTAACTCCTACTCACCTCCACCAAAAGAAACGCCGGAGTCAAAATAAACATACAGATATACTTGTAAGTCACCCTATTCCCAAGAACACCCTATCACTTACTGGAGCCCTTATCAATGCCAGATCCATGGTAGCCCATGCAATTGAAATTGCTGACATACTAAACAACAGTAGCATTGACTTCCTTGCCGTAACAGAAACCTGGCTCCATGAGGCAGCAGGACCTTCACTGATGTTAGCCATACCTGACAACTACCAGATCCATAGAGTAGACAGGCCCAATGCTAAAGGCGGTGGCCTAGCAATCATCGCGAAAACCACTTTGCCAATCAGACTCACCACCTCACCCCCCTGTGCTTCCTGCGAAGTACTCTCAGCAAAAATTCAACTTTCCAATAACCGCACGCTATCCATTCACTTGATATACAGGCCCCCAGGTCCCCTGGGAAACTTTGAAGATGACCTTACCACCCTCATAGCGAACAATACCCAAAGTCACTCGCAAACGCTGCTGCTGGGCGACTTTAACATCGGCTTCAATGAGCCAGACAACAAAAACGCCCTCTCTATAACAGCTATCCTAAATGACCAAGGCCTCACCCAAAAAGTTCTCTCCCCCACACATGCTAAAGGCAGAACCCTTGACTGGGTATCAGAACTCAACTGCAACATAGTCATCACTGCCATTACCCCTCAACTATGGACTGACCACTCTCTAATAAATTTCACTGCCACACTTGACCTCCCCAGCCCTAAAACTATCAAAATGATACCACCACTCCCTACCAGAAGTAAAAAAGACATTACTACAGAAAAACTCATCCCCCTCCTCCTGCCCACTATTAACGGTCTGAAGGACAACACTGACCCAGACATACTAGTAGACACCTTCAATAAAGCTATGTCTCACGCACTTGACACCATTGCACCTGCAAAACTACGCAAAGCCAAGCAAGAAGCCCACCTCAATGCCTGGTTCACCCCCCAGTTTAAGGACCTTAGAAAGCAGAAACGAAAACTCCTAACTATCTGGCGTAATTCGCCCACCAATGATAACAAAACTAAGCTAACCCAAGCTACAAAACACTACAAGTCAGAAATTATCAATACCAAAAAAAACGTATTCAATGACAGAATTACCAATGCCAAATCGAATACCAAGGAACTTTTTGCCATCCTCCGGGAAATGGAATCCCCTATCCAACCAACTGATACGGTCCCAAAGGACAATATATGGTGCACTAATATACAGAATGCCCGTTCAAACAAATTCTCCACCCTCCAACTTAAAATAATGAATAAAAAAGACACCCTCTCCCCTACTGATCAACAAGTGCCTCTAGCAACTGAACCCATCACCATCCCCCCTTTTAGCTTTAAACCCATCTGCATCATCGACACTGAAAAGGCTATCCTCTCACTTAAGCCCTCCAACTGTAAGGGCGACAGCTGCCCAGCGCAAATAATAAAGGACGCTGCCAGAGACTTAGCCCCCTTCATCTCGAAGCTTATCAACTCATCCTTCAAATCCAACACAGCGCCAGCCAACTTAAAAGAATCCTGGGTCCTCCCCCTTCTCAAAAAACAAACCCTCGATCCATCTATCCCGACCAACTATAGGCCAATCACCACAGTACCCTTCCTACTAAAAATTATTGACAGAGTAGCCTATCTCCAAATTCAAGAATACCTAGAAGCTAATCATCTACTAGGCTCGCGCCAATCGGGCTTCCGCCCACTCCATGGCACTGAAACAGCCCTGATAGATCTTAAAACTAAAATGGAGGAATTTAAGGATAATGGGAAAATAGCGCTGCTACTTTTACTGGACTTGTCAGCAGCTTTTGATCTGCTGGATCATGCAGTCTTATGCAACCACCTCAAGCTGGCTGCCAACTTCACAAGAGATGCTATAGCTTGGGTCCAATCCTTTCTAGCCAACCGGACCATGAGAGTGTTCTCCCCTTCCACTTGTGCCGACCCCATCCGAATCACATGTGGAGTCCCACAGGGCTCCTGTGTCTCACCCACTATGTACAACATCTTCACCAAGCCATTGTTCGACAAGTTGGACAGACTGGGCGTCACCTACACTAATTACGCAGATGACACCCAGATCCTCATACCCCTTTCGGGCAACTATGAAGCGGACTTGGCTCTGGTGAATAAAATTTACATCCTCATTCAAGCATGGATGGCCACTCATGGCCTCTGCCTGAACGACGATAAAACTGAAATCCTGCTCCTTGGTTCAGGCCACAACTTATCCAAACTCACCACGGACTATGCCTCATTTAACATCGATAACAACACTATTAAGGTTATGCGCGAGGTCAAAACTTTAGGTTTTTACCTTGACTCAGCTCTTACCCTCAAAAAGCAAGTGAACTCCCTCGCCTCCTCAACCACCTACACGTGTAAACTTATCCGTGCCGCCAGACCCTTCCTGTCCAGTGCCAGCTGCCTCACCTTGGCCAATGCCCTTGTCATGTCCAGACTGGACTATTGCAACGCCTTATACTCAGGCGCAAACAAGTCAGTCACTGACAAACTCCAGAGATTACAAAATAACGCTCTCAGAGCAGCTCTGAACATCCCACGCAGAGAGCATATCTCCAAACACGGACAGAAACCCACTGGCTAAAGATAAAAGACAGAATCCTCCTTAAAACTATTTCCCTCACCTCTAAATGCCTCAACAATCAAGCACCCCCATACCTAGCGGAAAGAATCAACTGGAGACCCTCCAACCGACTGACGAGATCTGCCAACACCTTCCTACTGGAAGTCCCTAGATTCAAACTTACCACAGCGGGCGGTGTGAGCTTCCCAGTTAGAGCTGCACAATCATGGAACACACTCCAATCCGACCTTAGACGCCCTCTACCCTACACAAGATTCAGATCCCACGCCCTCAAATGGCTGCACAACAACGACATGCAACGATCCTCATCCTAGCGGTAATGCTACAACCTGTTAAGATGTTATTCTTACGCGCTTAACCTTTGTTATTCTATATGTACTGTATCACCCATTGTAAGTAACCATTGTTTTTCTGTAATAGACTGTGTCAGGCATTGTAACTAAGCTTCAAGTCCTCTTGTATTGCTGCGCCCAGATGCCCACGGGCTTGGAGCGCATTACCAAATAAATAAACAAACAAACAAACAAACCTATGAACTACTGCCTCTGCCTCACTCTGCTTGGCTTTGGTGTCTTTGTGATAGCCTCAGCTCTTTCAGGTGTTGCCTTCTTTCCTTCATGCAAAATTAACTAGCTTATGTATAACACTTTTTCTTAACAATACTTTAATTTCTCCTTGTCTACCGTGAATCCCTTGTTTCCAAGTATAGTCATCAACTGAACAGTGTCTTGTCTACATTCATCTTCTGTTTCACTGCAAATTAATATGCTAACTCCTTTCTGAATTAACACACTCTTGAGTTCAGAGTTACCTTGATCCATCTGTAGGACCCTGTTAAAGATTGATGGGGACACACAATACCCTTGAGGTAAAGGAGTATTTTTTAGTCTCTTTTGTCTGAACATAAAGGTCTTGTGAGTCCTTATGCAACGGGATCGAGAAAAACACATTTTTCAAATCGATCATCGTGAAATACCTAGCTTCAACTGTGATACTACACAATATTGTTGCAAGATTAGGAATTAATTGAAACTCAGCCTCTACAACCTCATTAAGAGGTGCAAGTCCTGGATAAATCTTCACAACCCCCCTCAGATTTTTTAATTGGATACATTGCAGTGTAGCACAGGGATATGATGGCACCAGGATTCCCTGATTCATGAGTGCTGAAATAGCCTTGAATATACCTTCAGCAGCTTCTCGGGACATAGAGTAGTGTTTTGCTTGTGATAAAATCGCTAATGGCTTGAGTTTTATTTTAACCTATCCTATTCCCTTCAATAGTCCTACATCATATGGACCCGTAGTCCAAAGGACAATTTTCACCTTTTCTAGGTCTCTGTGAAAGAATGCTGGTCATTGTCGCATTATCGCCATTCGCTGTGGGACTTCCCTTTTCTCGATCTTTATCCAGTATGTAATGCTTATAAAAAACTTTACCTCATAATCTATACGTTCATCTCTGAACATATCTTCATCTGCTATGTCAGTCAATCTGTATCCCCCTTCAAGAGCTATCACTGTCCTCCATGCTCTGCCTTCATCATCTACTCCTTCAAGCATTGCTATTTCTCCCCATATTATAGTTGCTTCTAATTCTATGGGAATAGTTTGCCCTTCTTCCTCATCCTTAGGTACTTGTGGTCAAAAATAAGAATTCATCAGGTATTCCCACACTCTTCCCTACTAATTCAGGTAGCCATGTCAATAAAATGCTCACCCTGTACATGAAGACTTCTGTATCTACCGGGACTCTTTGTAGAGCCACTTGCCCTGTACATGCCATATAAACTCTCTCATGTATAAATAGTGTATTCCTGGAGTGGAGCACAATATTCCTTGATCAGTGAATGAAATCATCATGTTAGGTTTTGTCATCAAATCTCTTCCCAGTACGTTAAATGGCGTCTGTCGTAAATGTAGCAAGAGGACAGACATGTCACATTCCCCTACAGACACAGGTAATTTATCAGTAAAAGGAACTAAATTCGTTGCTCCTGGGAACCTTTGAGCATTCATGGCAATACCTGACATTGGATATTTTCCGTCTCTTATACAGGACCGAGTCGCCCCAGTGTCTACATGAAAAGAAAAGGATTTGCCTCCTATCATCACACCGACCCTTGGTTCCTCTTGGATGTCTTGTGTAATGGATAGTACTGAACACATCTAGTCACCATGTGAGCTGTCCTGTTGAGGATACAAATTGATCCCCATTCCTGTAAAAGGGATTCCTCCTAGCACAGTCACACCCCCTACCCTAGGTGTTAATATTTGCCCTGAATTCACATTCTGTTGTGTTTGCATAGGTGCTTGTTGTGACTGCCCTTGAGGTGGGTGCATTTGTCCTGACCCCTGCTGTTGTGCCTGCTGTGCTTGCGGTGCCTGCGCCTGATAGCATGTGTGATGCTGGGCAAAGCCTTCTCGTGTTTGTGTACTGTATGGCAGTGGATAAACTGTCCCCCCTCTTAAAGGTTGTCCATTTTGTTGCCCATTCCCTCGGCTCCTACATACGCACACAATATGCCCTTTCATGCCACAATTCCAGCATACTGGGGTTGGCCCTCTGGCAAACCCTCCTTGAGTATTGTGACTTCCATTCTGAGCATTTTGAAATCCACCCTGGGCGTTCTGAACTCTGCCTCCTCTTCCTATAAAACCTACATCTCTACCTCGTGGCCAAAACCCATACCGACTTTGATCCATCAGGTGTGCATTATTCACCTGTGACGTACCCCTTATTTCTTGCATTCCCACTCCTTCTCTGCCTGTCAGTACAACCCCTTCTAGAGCAAACTTTGACAATTTCTTCTGAACTAACTTAGCTTCCTTCTTTCTATTCTCATCTTTCTTTTTGTTCTTCTCTTGTAATAACCGGCAATGATGCACAATAGTTAATTGTATCTCAGCCCATGACTTCGCTTCCATCCCCACTTGTTTTTTCATTTGTCTCTATACCGATTCTGGCAATCCCTGACACAAAATATGATAAAATATTGCCACTGTTTTTTCCAATGGTTCAGCGTTTTAAGCTGCCATTTCTCTTAGACATCCTGAATGTAAGCAATAGGGTCTTCTTCTGCCATCAATTTACGTATCATAATTGAAACCCATATCTAATGTATCAGGATACTGTTCCCTGAGAGCCCTCCACACACCTGCCCTGCAATTATTAAATGGCGTTCCATCATGCGCTGTGTTTTGTGCTGTCACGCTCGCATAGCCTGCTCATCTCCAAATGTCATCAACTCTCTCTCCAAGAATAGCTGCCAGGAGACCTTTTATGTCTCGTATGGCCAGCGTATTTCCTCCTGTCATTTATTCTAATTCATATATCCATTTCCCAGCCCCGAAGTCAAACTAGGGAGCTTGCATTGTAAGTTATCCTTTCCCATCTGAGGCCATGGAATAAATTGCAGCCTTGCTCCCCCCTTCTCTAGCAAGGGGAACTGTGATAACCCCATACCATAGTCACAACCCACTATTCGTTTAACTATGGCAGTGGTAATTGTCCCTATTCACCTTCATGCTGTTAAGAACATTAATCTATTTACATAAGGTGGAGATTCCTCTCTTAAACTACACGATCGTCATGGGGGAAGCTCAGGATATGGTACAGGATCTGGTGTTCTTTTCTTAGGGTGTTCCACATCTGACCAACATACCTCTTTATCCATCTGTTGACTTCCCAGGGGGACGCATGCACCAGCTCCCTCTGTCTAACGACCTGACTCTCTTTCCTCGTCTGACATTGCTTGAACTCACCTAGTGTGACTATAACCCCTCTTCCCTTTCTAAATTTAATCTGCTCAAAGGCAGTATTCAGCATTCATCACTAAACATGTTTTCCTCCTCATCCTGTGATTTAGGTACTGGGGAATGATTGCTGGTCCCTCGAGTTCCATACTCGCTTATTTGCTGATATATTTTATTGATCCTTTCTCCAATATTTTCTGCATCATATCATTCCTCTTCTAGTACTACTCTAGGTTTTTCTAGTGCTACTTCCTTTATCGGAAGAATCTCTCTTGTTGTTTCCCACCGTATTTCCTTGCTCTGCCTCATTTGTTCTTTAAGAATGAGACTGGCATTCAGACCTTGCTGCCTTCTATTCTGTTTTATCACTTCATCCACTTCCCTTAGCTTTCTCCCAACCCTTCTTGCCATTTCTTCCTCTTGCCTTCTTTCTTCCCTTCTCACTGCCTGTCTTAGTTCTTCTTTTCTCCTTCTCTGTAATCCTTTGTCCTTCACTTTGTGTTTCTTTTTCCTCTCTCTTCCTCTCTGTCCTGTCTCTTTCTTCTATCTCTTTCTTCCTAATGTCAACCTTCCTTTGTTCCTCTGCACGCTTTTCATCTTTCTCTTGTTCTCTATATATCTGTTCCCGTCAATCCCTGCTTTTTCTTCCTTGCTCATCCTCCCTTAATCTCTTTTGTCGTTCTTTGTCCTTCTTTATTGCTCATCTTTTTCTTCTCTCTGCCTAACCTCCTCAATGCTCTTCCCATCTTACTTGAGTAATATCTGTCCTCCCATCCATTTGTTCTGAACAGTGTTACATCATCAGCCCTATCCTTTTCTCCTTTTCATCTTTTGATTTATCGGTCTATATCTGTCAATATATTTGATCTCTCGGCTCTTTCTTCCTTAGCTCGTACAGACTTACAGGTATCTTCCTTCCTTTTGCTCTCTTCTGGACTTTCATCACTACTGTAAGTGGGGGTTCATATGTTGGGTTACTATACACTGCCGCTGCATTTAGTTCCTTTAAAGGATGAACTCCTATCTCTTCTATATCTACGCTCTTAATTTCGGACAAGGTATGAGGAGCTGAGGGCTCAATGTCCTCCCCTTTATGCTGATTAAGCATCCACTCCTTCGGTGGTGGATCCTCTTTCTCATCTTGGTACATTTCACCAAAGTTCTACAACTGCCAATATTTTCTCTAATTTCTTCCCTGTGTACGCAGTGTGCACATATGTGGTCATATGTTTGAGCTTGGGTGCATGCCTTGGTAGTGTTTTGCAAAGGTGCATGAGAGGGGTGTACTCCATAATGACAAATCACAATTGACTGCCGATACTTACCAGATTGTTAATAAACTCTCTATCAAAAGGCTAGTCGGCCACCACTTTTAATCTCAAAACAATAAATATGAGCAAGCAGCATCAATCAGCACTCAATCTTCTTTTGTTTCAACAACCTATCCGTCTTCTGATTGGCGCTAATCATTTATTGGACCTTAACTGCAAACACTGTCACTTCCAACCTTCAGTTTATTACTTCCCAAAACTTTACACAACAAATCATTTTCAAAATAATGAGACAATACATATTAATAATCCCTGGGATCACCTTCCCTTCTTTTATAACTGTTCAAAACAAGAGATATACTTCCCACGCCAACAATTGTATTAACCTATACAGTGTTGACTGTGCGTATTCTCTCTCTTAATATTCTGTTTGGAATTTGAGATGTCTTCTTCTATCTCCTTTGAAATAGGATTACTTAGGCAATCCTTTATCTCCCTAAAATGTCCTGTTACTTTAAAAATATCACAATCCCACCCCTTTATATTGGCATTTCCCTTAGTCTACTTACATCCGTTAATCAACTCCCGGCCTTCGGTATTGAAATCTCCCTGTAGTATTGGTATGATAGCTGTTCTCAGGCAAGGCACAGTCTCATGTCTCCAATACAGGGGAGCTGGGGGTGGGATCTCCTGTGGGTGTATACAGCTTCTCCTCTACGAATCTCCACAGGGTACATAGCCGTGTTGTATGGTGAGGTGGATGGTACTATGATGCCTTGTGCAATTAAGTCGGTAAAGTGACAAGGGACTCAGGCTACCCCAACTTTTCGGCACTTACTGCTAGTTTTTCACAACACAAAACAGATCATCTAGTTTGATCTGTACATGCAGGAAAGATCACCAATGTAACATTTATACAATGAACATCTTTATTTTTCTGGATTGGTTCATAAAAACCTACATGAGGCTGTTATACATGTTTTACCATGTTAGACCAAATACACTTTTTGGTTTGCACACATTTTGTCATATTAAGCATTCATATCACAAAATTGCAGTGTGCGTTTTACACAGTGAGAAGTTAGTACTAGTGGGGACTTAGAGTATGGTTCCCATAACCAAACATCTATCTGGTTGACACTATTGGTGTTTCTAGCATGAACTAATGCTGTTAGCGTTCTGATGCTCTCTTCAGGACTGACGGAGAAGGGCTGTGGTGTGTATCTTGCTTGGCCACGCCTATTGTAGGTGGTGAATATAAAAGGTGAGAGAATTTAAAATTAGAACAATGGTGTCCTTGTGCTAGGTCGTGGATACCTGTTGTGTGTGAAATGTCTTACCTGTACTGATTGTTTCAGTACCTCAAGTTGGAGAATAATTTCTTATTTTCTTTCTTTCTTGGGTGGTGCCTTCTATGCGCCATAAATGATTCAACCTCTCTCAGTAGTTGGATGACTCATGTGGCTTCTAGCCTGGTTTGCTGAAAATTGATGATAACACAGGATTAGAAATCCATATAATTGTTTTTAACATTCTGTCTTGGCTTAGTCATTTCTATTATTTTCATTATTTTAATGCTTTACTGTGGGGAGGGCCATGTTTAGTAAAACGTGCCCTGGACTCATGTATTGCCTGTTGGCTCGACAAGGCAGGTCCATACTAGTGGATTAACTAACCCATACTTGTGCTATCATTGATGGGTTCTTGTCTGCTGTCAGAGGGCCATGTTTTGTGAAACCAATATATTGCCTGTTTGGCTCGGCTAGGCAGGTCCGTGTGGGTGGATTCATTGACCCACACTTGTGCAATCATTGATGGGCTCTTGTCCCGGCCGCTGGCCCGTAATGGTGCTGTTTGCGGGTCAAATATAATTCTTAAAAAGGAAACCCAACGCAGGTTTCAAAAAGTGAACGCTGGCTGCAGGCTTGCTTACATACGGCCGCGGTGTCTTCGCTGAGCTGTTGGAGGCTGGATGGTAGTGTCCTCATTTAGTGCACATGCGTACTAGGAGCGTGGTCTCACTTGAATGTTTGGCTGCTAACTAGGCAACAAAGCGCTGATTTTTGGTGCATGCGCATTATGGAATAAGTGCGTGAGTCAGTCGGTGGTCTGATGCTGCCTGCCACTTGTGTCTACGGCTATTGCTCTATGTAATCTGGGCTGTCTAATGCTACCAATGGGTCGGGGAAGTGTCATAGCTAAATGGTACGTGGTGAAACTCAGACCTATGTCTGATTGCTGTTGTAAACACCAACATGCATCGTCCTTCATATTGTGCAAATACATCATTATCCAAAAACTCAGTATGCCCCCATTCATATTTATACACATCTTGTCATCGATCATTCAATTTCTGATGATACTGCACCAATAATCTTACATTGTAGATATTTGGGTGTGGGAGACTTCAGTGATTACATTGATACATTGACATTCCCCAAGACTATTTTCGTTCTCTCAGCACTTGTTCCACACACTAGTTGTTTTGATATATATTGTCTTTTGAGCATGTCTATTAATTGTGGCTGTGCCTGCTGGTGCCTATGTATTTCTTACTGGGGCTTGTCTGTCAGGGATATCAGAGTAGTCTGTATCTTCTCTGATATGTTTAATGGTAGTTGGGTCCATGACCAATTCTGCTTCAGAAGAACAGGTTCCATTCTATGGAAACGTTGAGTCTGTTCTTGACTGTTTTTAGACGATAAATACATTTTTGCTCGTTTTTTCTTAACTCCAGGTCCCGTTCCCCTCCTCTGGCTTTGGCACTGATGGTTTGGATGATGAACCAGCACAGTTCAGTGTGTTTGTGTTTCAGCTTTGTAAAATGTGCCACCATTGGTTTGTCTTCAATAGAGTTTTTGAGACAGGATCTGTGTTCGCAGATTCGCTGCCTAATCTCGCGTTTGCTCTTCCCTATGTACAATAGGTTGCAAGGGCATTGTATGCCACTTGGTATGGCAATTTGTGAATGTGAATATAGAGCTCTAACACAGACAAAATACAACACACCCTGTAAAGGAATGCAGAGGACAGCCAGTTTCAAGAAGGAATACTGACAGGAGGGTAGTCATAAAGTATTGAATCACAATAGTTCACAGATACTTGGTTTCAGCACAAAGGGAGCAATGGGTTGTAAAATGTCACTAGGGACCTTTGGAGAAGGACCAGGGGAACAGAACCACAATGTACCATGTGCTTGTAGAGGTTCTTGGTGCTCAACAGCATCAAGCAAGTTTCTGGGCACTTTGCAGCTTCTGCAACAGAATTTAGGATGGAAGACAGATGCGGGTATCAGGCAGCAGGCAGTTCGGCGAGCGAAGGCTGGATGAACGGGCTGCATGCTGGCCTACACAGCAGCACAGGGTCAGGAATCATTGTCTCAGTGCTGGTTGGCAAGTCTGAAGCAACGGTCGAGGTGTCTCAGATGGTGTAGTGACTGTGGCGTGGCAACAGTCAGTGGTGGAGTTGGTTGCAGCTCGATGGGCTCGACTGCCTCGAAAATGTCCTTAAAAGTGGACGCTGTTTGATGCTTGTCTGTGCACACCTCAAAACTTCCTCTAAGGCAGACAGCCCAATGCTGAGGAGAGTGTTGCAGGAAATGGCCTTGTCCTTTGTTTTGTTAATCTCTGGCACTTCCCCCCCTAGGATGCTTGCTTGCAGAGCCTTGCAGGGCATGCTGTGTGCTGGCTGGGTACCATGGTCTGATTGACAGCGTACCATCGAAACCGGTCGACCATATCAGTTGTGGCTCAACCACAACTCAACAGATACTCCCGATACAGACAGGGGGCACAGTGTAAAAGAATTGAACTCACATGCAGTGAGCCATTTTTTAGCAAGCCCCATAGCTTTGCACTTTGTGTTTTTAATGAGTTTTGTTTCTTGTTATTGTTCTTCTTTTTTGACAACCACCAACATGCAGATAACAGGAGCCATTAGGGTGATTAAACATTTAGAGAAAATCCTATGACCATAGCTACCACATGTTAGTTGATGCAGCCTGGTTCTTCTACGAGATCTAATTATACTCTCGAAGAGACCTTTACCTTCGGTGGTTGACTTTTGGCTGCTTTTTTAGCATTGAGTGTGATCCAATCGTAACAATCTGCGCACATTGTATAGTGTCAGGGACAGCCTCTTGACCTTTTCCTCTTAGATAGGCGTTGCACCATCCGCACTCTAGGGACAGGCACCCCTGCTAGGGTTAGGGTGTTCTTCCTGAGGGCCAGATTAACTCACTATCTTGTTTTTCCTTTGTGGATATTATAAAGTTCTGACAACCACTTTACTTGATTTTAATACACAGATATTCTTTCTCCCAAAGAACCGTTTCTTTGTGTACCAGAACTGTTTCTTAACGGTTAGGGAAGGCAGTAGTACCCCAATAAACCCTGTGGTTATTTCCTATGCCTTTGCACGACAGCAGCTGAGAGGTTTGATCCATTGTGAATACATTCTCGTCTTACGCTGGCAACACCATAGTTTAGGTTATAAAACACATTACATAGGAAAATGCAAAACCTTTTTTCTCTGTGCTAATTGACCCTCACCATTAACTTGTTTAGCAAAACCCTTAACGGCATACCACACTTGATGTATTTTCATGGACGTAGTGAGGGAAAATGTGAGAATGTAGGATTGTGAGTATATAGCAATTGGTAAGGGTATGCATGGTGTTAGTGGGATACATAAACAATATTGAAGATGTGTGAATGAACCTGAGGAACTGCTACATGTCTTTTTACTACATCTATTAGCTTTGTTCTGTCTGTAAATATAATAGCTTTCACATGTGCTTGTGTATTTCAACTAATGACCAGCTATGTAGGGTCCATTTAAATATTTATGTTGACTTTACAGGGCGTTTTGAATTGGTGATAACTTCATCGCAAAATGCCCAATCAAGTTGCGATATTTAGTTATATGGGCCCTACATACCTATGAATTGCTTCTAAAGCTTCAAATATCTAAACAAGTGATCATATCCACTGATAAAACAAAACTAAGAGACATGGAAAAATTACTTACGTTCAGCCCATTGGGCAGACATGTTTGTTCCAAGCCTATTAGCAGTGTTATGTGTGCCAACACTTCCTAGCCAATTGTAACGAAACAAACAATGCAAATCAGCACAATTGGATGATTGGAGAAAACACATAATTGTACAAATTGAAATCAGCAGGGAAACAAAATAGCCCTTTTAAAACCGCATTCAGCAAATCTCCTACTAACATACATAGCTCTATCGCCCCTAACAAAATGGCTTCTGTTGTGGCAGGGCTTTCAGCAGGAAGCCTGACAAAGCACCTGATTGACACCAGGGCCTCTCTCTCAATCGTATCTTCATGAGCTGTGGCAGCACGAGGGCAAGACCTGCTGCTGACAGACATGACAGCCTACTGGTTTTGCATTCATCTGTTAGCTGGAGTCTACAAGTATGCTGGGAAATTTAAGGTATATTTTGGCTAATGATTGCGTGTGGGGGGTGACCTTAGGTGTGCCCCAGAACCCTTCACTCTCACTGCATATATGATGCCTAAAAGTAAGCTAGGCATGTTCCAGATGAAGTACAGTATGCGCTGGAGCATGTGGAATTGGTCATTGTTCTTAATGGGCCGGATTTACAAATGCTTCCCTCAGGGGTGTTGCTAAGTCTGGAAAAGACCCGGGGCTACGCTTATGTTGGAACTGTCGGGACTGGGGGCTAGCTAGCCTTTTGTTTGTAGCTCTTGAGATTCTATATGGGGCTACAACCAAAAGACCAGGTGCTATAGCCCCCTAATCCCCCCGCTAGCAACGCCTTCTGTGAAACTCTGCGGGCGTGTGCCGTTCTGCCCGCCAGGTTTCATCCTGGCGGGTGGGACTCCAACTCACCACCGCCATATCTCTTCCAGCCCCAAAGGGCCCTGCTGCAGGGCAGTGAATGGGAATGGAGAGGGAATAAGGGCCGGATAGTGAAGGAGAAAGGTAGAGGAGGAGCAGGTGGCATGAACACTAATGGGACTGGAGAGTGGAGGATGCAGAAGCGTGAGGGAGAGTTTGAGAGCTAGGGATGGCAGAAGATAAGGTGATTGAAGGGAGCCAGGAGAGGGTAAAAGGCTCAATGGGTACAGAGAATGAACAAGTGCGGGTTAATTGATCAATAGTTAATAAGGCAAAACAGTGAGGGTGAAATGCAGACCAAAGAGGATGAAAGGGAGATGAAATAGAGAGCTGGGGTTTCAAGAGTGTAAGGAGAATTTGGAATAATGGAGGTCTGAAGAGTCAGGGGAAAATGAGGGAGAGCAGGAGAAAGGGAGGCAAGTGAGTGAGGAATGGGGAGTGGAGCAATGCAGCAATATAGTCAAAGGGAGTCTTATGTGGGTAAACGAGGGAGGGAACAATTGAGTGAAGGAGGCAGGTAAGTATGCAAATAACAGCAATACGAGGAAGAGCATGGGATCTTAATTAAAAAGAACCGTTGGCAGAAATGGGGAAAGAAAAAGGCAGAAGGTTTAAGGGAATGAGGAACGAACAGGGGACAACATAGTGGGCAAAAAGAGCAGGAAAGCGTGGGATAGTAGAGAGGAAATTTCTAGGAAGGAAAAAAGAGTTGGACAAAAATAATGTTGTATGGTTGAAAATGCAAGGAGCAGGGAAAGGAGTGAAAGGGGAGCATATTTGTGATGCAAGGTGGGCAGGAGCTTGCCCTAGCTGCCCACCCATACTCCATCATAGCTGCAATAGATACATGAACAGGTAAACAATTGGAATTCTGCCACATAGATAAGGTTTTATTGAAAAGAGCCAAAAAGATACACATGGTTGACAAAAATCCCCTTTTTTTGAGTTCTCTGTGTTCGCCTAATACCAGGTTGGCAGCTAAACAAGCCCAGATGAAGCCCATGGTCAGGGAACAGGGCTGGGTGTGTCTATAGGATGGCCAACCATCCCGCATTCTATTGCACTATCCCAATTTTATAGGCCATGTCCCGTGTCTATCCCCCACAGCCAGAATGGGACTGGAATATGCCTTGACTTTTCTCCTCTGAAGCATGATCAGCTGTCCAAAGTCATCCCAGCTCACATTTTTCATGTGACAATTAAAAACGCAGGGATGCACATTGCCTTCCCCACTTCTGCTCCAGCCGCCCCAGGTTTAGCTTTGTAACAACCTACCATTTCAATAAACATGTAAGAGGTTGATGACCACGGCACATGGACTCCTGGGTAAGGACTGTTGTCCCTTAAAAGGTGTGTATATTGGTGATAATAAATGGTTGGGGGTATAATGCTGCATGCTGTGTGAAATATTGGCTCAAGCAGATTAACATATATTGCATTCTCTTTCACTGTGAATAAGTTTTTTGTAAAAAAAAACAAATGATATTGCTTTTAGGTCCACATTCCATTGAAGGCTGCTACTGCAATCTTGCATTCAGGGTTGCAAAAATAAAGGCATACCTGTCTTTTTGTTTGACCTACTGCTATAACAATGTTTATAATGTCAGGTTGGTTACTTATGTGCTTGGTGTACTTTTCAAAACATTGATAGAAAACTTAAAAAAATGATTTCGTCTATGTAGTCAAGAGCAAAGCAGTCTTTCTGCACAGCAACATATTATTTTCTTTCATGGCATTAAATATTTACTTTGGCTGCGTGCATATTATCGGCTGCCCTTTTCTAGCTGCCGTCACCTAAACTGAAGACTTTTAAAGTGCAATTTGCATCAGATTACAGATTGGCTTTGATAGCCTCCAGCGGCATTTACACCACTTTGCTTTTTACTCTGGTTGAATCTGCATTAGTACCTTGCGAAAAGAGCAATTACTAACTTTTCTGTGGCCGCTCTGGATGCCTGCCCCGTGGGATTAAAGAGCATTCTTTTGTATCCATTCTTATTTAAGCAGCCCAGGGTGCTACAGACTGTGTCCACCCCTAACCATAGACAACGGGGCGTAATCGTATTGAAATGTGCCCTCATGCACCATGGCAAATGTTCAACCGAGCCCTGTAAGTGAGTGCCAAGACTGCTTCTACTTCTCCTCTGCCTGACTGCCAGCAGGGAGGGATGAGGGTTTGTGTGTTGTGGCTAATGTGAAGAATTTGGGAGTGTTGCGGACCAGGGCAGGGCAGGGCCGCTCACGCTTTGTCTATCATCTGAGTGCTAAATCTGTCTCTGAGAGTCGGGGCAAGGTTCAGCGTGTGCATAGGTGGAGGTTTTGTATGCTATCTGAAAACAGTTCTAAACTGCTCTTAAGGTGATATGGAGTATCTACTGTTGAATATGGCAATAGTGGTCATAGCTCCATGATTTGATTCATGCACACAAACACAGCAGCTGATTGAATATGTGCACACTTACACAGCAGCTGATTGGATGTAGTCACACCATAAAGTAAAGTGAATCAGATAGGATGCATGCACTATGATTGGATGCATGCACACCAGGAAGAAACAAGATAATCAAATTACAATATATCCAGCCTAATAGCCCATGCTACATAGGCATATTTTGACCAAGCTGGCTTTGCCATCTTTATGCCAAAATCAAAATGAATGTGGAAAGAATTCATTTTTTCTGTGGTGGGGTCGACTAGACCTAAAAACCTAAAAACTGTGGTCTTGGGTTGCATTTGTGGGGTGGACCTTTAATCACCTTAGCCAAAAACAGGCCCACCACTTAGGAAGCAAGTACACGGTTGTACACAAAGCAGGTTCATTGTACAAATGCTCTGGGTAGCATTTAGCTGGTGTTGCAGGACCAAACTAACCCATGTCTCAACAATGCAACATCAGTTGGCAGTTTATATACTTTCTTGCTGCAAGAAACACTCCCAGATACATTTTATTACTCTCCAACCACCAAATAGGATTGGACAAAACCTTTTCAAAGAAATGCAATATTTCCCCAATTCTTCCATTTTCATTGGTCAAGCTTATCTTTATTATTACCTACAGATCATATTTTGAAACACACCTCTTCTTGGGATTGGTTGTAGTAGGTCCTAACATCGGTGCATAGTTTAAACAGTACTATTGAAAACATAATTCATTGCTACCAATAACTGGCCTAAAACCTTTAATCTTTAAGTATGATTACACATGGTAACGTTGAGTTATTTTAGCAAATAGAGGAAGGTCTGCCAAGCCATTATTTCACTTGAACTATAGATAGCCATCACCATTCCACAGACTTTTGGCACCTTTAAAAATACCTTCTAGGTTGTATAGATACATACAACCTCTAATGGCCTGGAAAAATACTTAACCGAACAAATAACTAATGCCCTCTAAAGATTTGAATACAAAGAGAAAGATAACATCTGTTCCCTTTCAACCGTTCCAATCTATAAGGCTCCCCCTTTATCACACAAATTGAAAATCCTGATTGTCTGAGATTTGTCTGCATTATGAGGAGATGAAATTTAATTGTATAGCCCCTTTTTTCTCTTAAAAAGAAATACTTGCATTTTTTTTGCAATTTTATTTGTGATGGCACTTTGTATGTAAATTGTGTATATAAATGTAGGCAGAGTTGCAGTTGAGTTGCCTGCAGTCTGCTGGTCTGTGAGGGAAGACTTTTTTCCCTGTCTTTGCTGTTTCGTTTTGTGGAGGAGGAGCAAGCCATAAATACTCTGGTAGTCTGCAGTGCGGGAGCGGATTTGCGTTGAGTGGCCTGCAGTCTTCGCAGTCCACGTAGCCCAATGAGATCAAGAGGGCAAGAAGGTAGGAAGCACAGAACTGCACTGACTTTTCATCTTGGCCGCTTCCCTTGTAAACAATTGTGAATGCCGACAGCCGCTGCGCACCTTGAGTGACTGTGGGATATTACCTTTGAAATCTTGTGTGCTGTTTTTAGGTACCCTTAGAAACTACAGTCCTTAGAAACTACAGTTTTTGAGCCAAGTCTTCTGTGTCTTTTACATTGTACCCAGGTGTCATGCTGGCAATGGCTCATGGTAAACAATCCACCTACAATCTTCAGAAAACTAAAAACAAATGCCCTGGCAAATCAAATTGATATAAATGGGGTGCTTCCATAGCATTCCTTGGCAGACGTTTCCATTAAATGTGAAGAAGTTGTTAAGGGAAAGTCTAGGGATTCAAATTGTGTGGAAAAAAACCCACTACCTGTCCGGCCCAAATTACAAAATATTTCCGCTTTAAAAGTGCTATAACTACCAGAGCGCTGGTGAAGGTGGTAGCAGTGGAAGAGCATTTGAACATATCTACAGGAGTATTATCTTTGGGAGCCACTTCAACTACTACATTTGGTGAATTGACAATACTTTGCTCCTAAAACTGTGCTATCAATTAAGTGCAGGAAATCGCCTGTTGGAGGGGGGGTGGACTACCATTTTGTAATCTGAAATCCACTAGAGTCGGCCCTTTAAATGGTGCAGGGAGCTCGCTAACTGCGGTTCCCCCGGCTGCCCTGTTGGCAGAGTCAGCCCCATTTGCACAGGCCCATCTTCACCCACCTTTTGACCTGGAGGTGCGCCCTCACAAAAACTAGCTGCTACATCAAATTTGTTTTGCCAAACAAGTAATTAGTGCTTGAATCAGGTGGGATTAATAGTGAGATGCTACAACCATCTGAGGGGGATATGGCCCACTGAGCAAGGAAAGATGAAATAACAGTGGGAGATCTATCAGATCAACTGGAAATAGGGATGTTGTTGGACGTCCTGAATTTTGCATTTATAATACTTCTTAAACTATGTGTAAGGATTCATGAAGAAGTTTTAAAACAAAACAACCATATGACTTCACTCCAAGATGATCTACAATCATGTTTAGAACTGGTCCGGAAAGGAGGGGTGGTGCCGGAAAACGAAGTTCCAGGGAGATCCCTGGTAAACTCAACAGAAGTCCAGTTGATCATTATTCCTTCCCAAAGTCCATCTACCAGGCACAGTGTGTTTGAATTGTCAGTTCAATCACCACTCTGTTACCCTACACATAAACAACGTCTTAAGCTGAACAATTGGAACAAAGCAGTGGTCTCGAAGGGAGAATCTATCGTGTTACCTGAAGCTGATTTATCGCCACCTCTGAATTCAACAGTAGCATCAGGGGGCAGTCAGAGAAAGCTAACGAGACGGCGGAGGAAAAAGGGGACTCAGCAGAAAAATGTACTCCAATCTAGTGTGTGCACTTTGATCAGTTGGCTTCTCAAATACGACATGGCTGCCCCTTCACTGCCTGACAATTCAAATAGAAGCCCGTCAGTGGCAGCCACTGAAGTTCCCAGAGTTACAATTACTATTTCCGAGACAGCCACCAACACAGGAGGTAGTGTGGGGCCGTTTTGGAGGAAACTGTGGTATGTACTGCACAGGAACCAGAGGCAGACGTCAGTGGACCAAGTTTAGATCTTAGAAAGGTCACCATAAGGAAAAATTAAAAGAAGGGTCGGTGCCCGCATATACATAGAAATGAACTACTCAAAGTGTGCAGTAAAATTCCACTACGCATACTGATTTTGATTTCATAGAACCTGTGAAAGCATGAGGGTGCCTCAAAAATACATTGTGGCTTACCTGTTACGGCCTCTCTAATTCGAGCTCAGGCCAAGTCATTGGAATTATTGGGGTGTGAACTAGATAAGACTTTAAATTTGGCAGAGTCTGGTTTGTGCTTCAATTGCTGTGCTAAACCCCATAGCCCTGTGAGGGAGGTCTTGCAGACATAGCGTATCCCTCATCCAGTCAAATTGGACAGTGCACAGGCATGGCAGTGGCTGAAGAGCATGTTTGCAGGAGTAAACGGTCCCCAAAACTGAAATGTATCCCTAGACTCTTGGAACACTAGAGGCCATTCTCATTATTTCCAAAAGGGTCACTCAGTGGATCTCCTCTCAAAGCAAGTGATCTTTATGCTCCAAGAAACATGACTAACAGAGCAGTTTCTGATGGGTGGTTATCAAATCCACCAGGTAAAAGCAAAGTAGGGCCCTCTGGGGTGACCTTTCAGAGGGATGCTGATTGGTGTTAGCAATGTACATTATTCCTGTTGACTTTTTCCGAGAAATTTAGAGGGGAACGTGTTGGCAGTAGAGGTGGTTTTGAAAGGATCTCCAGTGTGGAAATGGCTTCTAGTGATTAACATCTATGATCCCCGGGTACCAGGTCCTTGGAGGGACAACTTCTGGGAGGACCAAACAGTTTGGAAGCTTCACAAACAGGTAATAGACTGTTTTGGTCAGAAGCAAACATTGCTAGAGCATGCAAAATGGTGCATCATGTAAAGCAAAGATTGAAGTTTGAACCATTGTCCGGTTCTGTGAATGAAATAGAACATTATCTATGAGTGATTGCTCATAATACCGGGGAAATGAGGGGTAAGGCAATAATAGGGTTGGGCAAAAGACCTATCCATTGTTACGTCCCGGAAATTAAAGTAGCAAAATGAGCCCTTAGACAAAAATAATGAGTCAATATTAAATTTTATATCGCCTCACCTAGAGTTAAATGTGAAATCTCTAGGCTAAAATGCCAGTATAGAATCTGGCTTAGAAGGGAAAAAAAGAGGGCAACATTGGAAACTGGCAGGTGTTCCTTGAAACGCTATTAAACGGCAATACAAGAAGTATGCGGAGCATATTATCCTCATTCAGGAAACCCTCTGAGTTGCTGATCTTAACCCCGATTTCAGAAGGGTCTTGGGTAAACTTCACAGAACATAAAATGTATACAAAAACTGGTGACTCACAGCATAGCAGACCAATCACGTCAGACTGGCCCATTGTGTTCAATTTTAGAAATATCTGTGAACACCTTAAAAATCTTTAAAACTCTAGGGTGCCCGGCCCAAATGGGCTTTCAGCAGCCACACTGAAGGGGGATGTTGCATTATGGGGGGAAGTTTTGTGCCACTTGTTTGTAATGGTCTATAAAAACAGGACCATTCCGGATTCCTGGAAGAGATCAAAACTGGTCCCAGTTTTTAAAACCGGTGACCGTTTGGCCCCTGAAAATTACCACTTATTGTTGATGCTCGTCATAAATGGAAAGGTATTTGCCTCCTATGTTCTTGAACTTTTGCAGGGTTGGGTACAAAGCAGCAACATCCTCCAAGCTTTTCAGACAGGCTTTTGTGTTCGGTCGGGCACAGTCCACAACATTAGAGCTCTGGACACGATAATATCCCAGGCAAGGTCTTCTCCTAGTAGCTCAATGTATATTGCTTATGTGGACTTTAGCTCTGCTTTCAACCAGGTGGATCGAAAATATCTTGTGGTGGAAAATGAGAGACTGGGGGTGTGCGAGTTGGCTCTTGGAAGTGATTATGGCCCTGCATGCAAACACTTCTGCACAGATTCGGCTGGGTAATAATGGCAGCTTTTCCAAGCATATGAGAATAAACAGGGGGGTTAAACAGGGCTGCATATTAGCCCCGCTACTTTACAAGATTTATGTGTCAGATCTGTTGGCTAGGCTGATGTAAAAGGGGGTGCGTGTTCCAAAGGTCAGGTATGTCTCTATAGTTGGTATGTTGTATGCAGATGATTTAGCAGTGTTTGATCACATGTTGACAGGGTTTAAGGCTATGCTAAATGAATTGGGTCTGTGCACAAAAGAGAATCAACTGACAATAAATGGAAATAAAACTAAGGTAATGTTAGTGTAGACAAAATAAATCAACAGAACTAAGCTCATGACAACAGTCGGAACAATTGAGTACACTGACACCGATAAATATCTAGGGCTCGAAATGTCTGTGAGTCTGGGATACCGGGACATTATAGAAGTCAACTTCAGACGGGCGAAGCAAATTACTGGTCTATCAAGGAGATTTATGCTTGAACACACTAGCTTTTCTTTGAAAGGAATATTGGCTCTATGTAGGCAGTGGCCATGCCCAACGATTTTATATGGCGTTGGGAAAACTGAAATGGCTGCAGAGGGTACAGTCTTGTTTCTGGAGATCCATTTTGGGCATACTGCGATCTTCCTCGATGGAATATGTGCGACTTGAGTTAAGTTGGATATCCCTGAGAGTGTAACTGGTGGCACGTAAGGGCATCCGGATTTTGAAGTCAAAGCTGGCACCCCGTTGCCCTCTTTTGACGAGCCTCAGCTTTAGTTATGAGGTAAAATTGATTGGGAATTCTAGGTCACCTCATGTCAAGTTGTTTGGTGAATTATGTAATAGCATCGGCTGGTCGCCTGATTACGGACTATGTTCTGCATTTGAAACATTAAAGGGAGTCTTTGTCAAGCGGTTGACAAAATGAGATTGGCAAAGTAATTATGACCATCTATCTTCACTAAAGGATTATGCGAGTGTGGTACTGGTGGTTCATCGCTGTATGAAACATGAGCGATAGCGAATACTCTGTCCAGACCTTGATGTTCACGATTTCCACATGAAGTTACGCACAAATCAGCTACCAGTGTTAGCAGTATGTGGTGCGAAATTAAATTTACCATGGAAAAAGAGATTTTGCAGAATCTGTAGGTTATCACGAACCACGAGTCAGCCAAACACATACTCACAGAGTTCCCAAGCCTGGGTCTGCTTTACAAGGTATCCTTGGGGCCCTTTCTACACGATTACAACTCCATAAAATCTAGTGAATTCTGCGTCTTCTGTTTAAATACGGAATCTTTGAGGGTCATATTAGCCCTATGTAGAGTCTGAAGAAGGGCCTTTCCCCTCCACGATACCAAAATTTTGGTGTAAGTAAATATGTTTGGAAAATTCCTTGAGAATATGGCTAAACCCTTGCTACTACCTCCACATAATAAAAAGTACTAATAGAAAATTGGAGCATAAAAGCAAACTTGAAACTTTGCACTTTTGAAATCCCGCAATCCAATGCAAGGTAATTGCAGTTTGTATTTGTAGTTCAATATAAAGTATATGCAATTATTTTAGATTTTAGACTTTAGACCGAAAAGTCTACCATCTTGAATGTGCTATTTTAAGGAACATCAGAAGAAAAATGAGTAGGAACCTGTAACTCTAAATTGTATTTCTTTGTAAATAAGTAGATTTAGTAGATTTTGTGGGTACTTGGATACCTAAGGTTAAAATGCATGTAGACATTTGTATGTGTTCTTGTTCTGTTTGTATAAAATGGCTTATGTATTGAGTAATATTGCTTGTAAAAGTTTGCTTTGAACTATGTACAATTATAATAAATAAATACAAATAAAATAAAAAATAAAAATATACATTTAAAATCTGTTTTTATTTGTTATGCTTATATGTGGTGTTTAAGGTTTATATTTCAACCAAATGCACAATAAGGATTTTGGACAAAAAAGAAACTCCTAAATATCTTTGGGCATTTAGCTTATCCCGTGTTTTACCACTGACCAGAATAAACAAAAAACCTCTTTTGGTCATGCTCTCAAACATCAGGAGGGATTACTCATTTACCTGCCTTCTGTGTCTGAAAACCTGTGTAGAAGTCAAAAAGTGCATGTTGCAAGAGAGCCCTAACCACTATGTTATGATTCATTGTAAAAGGGCACTAATGTTGAGATTAATTAATTGCCCATGTATTTATATTAAGGTAAATGTCTACCTTTACATTTGGCAGATTTGATATTTCATCTTTCTGCGGGCATGCAAGTTAATATTGTTTCAGTTCTGAATGAAAAGTAAACAGCGCTCAGTTTGCGGCACCGCAGTCATCAATATGGCACTTGCAACATGAATTTCTCATAATAGAAGGGACCTTCTTTGACCACCCTGACATTCACCCCTTTAGTTAATACTTTAACTAACAAATCATAATCATCTTCTTGAGGAACATCTCTACAACCATCTCTCACCCCGCTTTCAATACGGGATACTCCTCCAATTAATCATCCTGACTCATCCCCCCCACCATTTCTGCAATATACCCCCTTTCACACAAGCATGCCAATTTGGTGGGGGAAACAAAACATCCTCTGTGTGAGTACTCATATGGGATGAAGTAGTGTTGGCCCTAGTCTTAGACAGAGTTATGATCATCACGGCCGCACCTGTTGGTACCTGGGCAGAGCAACAACATAAAACAAACTGGCAGCATCTAAATCTTTACACCAAGGCTCCGCCCGAGAGGTACCCATGCAAACAAAGAGTCTAGCCATGAGTCATTGGTGATCCAAGATTCAGTTTCCATGACCTCTTTCGGTTTATGCAGAGCAGCGATAGTTCTGGTGAGCATGCCATTCTCTGTGTCATTTGGAGGCACAGATGTACAGCAGGTACTCCCTATGTTCTGGCATACTCTGCCCTCCATTGCTGTCAAGTATATATATACTGGTTTTGCAAAGTTATGAGCCAGAGTGCCCACAATTCTTCCTTGATGGCACTAAACACTGACTTGGGAGTGTTTACAAAGAGCAAGAGTGCATACCTGGTCACCTGGAGCCAATTGGCATTTGCCACTGCTTGCATGCCAGGTGCCAGGAGGGAGGAAAAAAAAGGTTTCTCTGTGGCTAAACAACCAATATTGATCAGGAATGTCTGCTAATGCCTGTGAGGATGCCGCTGAGAGGCAGTTGGACCTTTTCAAGAAAAGTCTCTGATTTGTCCTCATGTGGTGATGAAGGGGATGCAAGGGGCACAGGGGACAAAGCGGGCACAGATGTAATTTCAGGCATTGGATGAGTCAGAATCAAATGCTCTTCAGCGATTACATTGGACGGGCACATGAAGGGGTGAGAGACTGCACACACCTCGTTGGCTGGAGTCAACTGCCTGTATACACGCTGTCCACAGATTTAGAAATTGTTGAGAAGGGCAGCCACAACTTCAGCAAAATCCACAATTCGCAGAGTGTTACTGCAGTTCCCATTTGTGGCAATGGGCCCTGTGCCATTGCCCTTAAAACATAGAAAAACATGTGTAAGTGTTTCTGGTTGTTTGAGCAGCGCCAGATACTGCAAATGATATTTCCATACTGTTCCGCACTCTTTGTTTATTTGTGCCACCCTTCATTCCGAGGATCCCCTCATTCCTCCAGCTGTGCAACTCTTCACCCCTTGCTCCCATCAATTTTTAGAAAAAATATCTACTTCCAAAATCAATTGAACTATTTTTGTGCTCCACTTGCCTAGCCACTGAACAATCCTCATCACTGGGCATAACTGATGCTGTAATTGACTACCCATAAAACTGCCCTCGAATTCTGCACAGGGCTAAGTGCACTAGGCATAGCACATCTGCTATCTCCATCTCATTTGGAATAAACACCCTAGAAACGCCAGAAGCATGGGGAATGAGAGAGCAGATTTAGCAATATCCTACGGATCTCTCTCTTCCCACCTTCTTCATATGGCTGTACCATACACTGTCAACTGCGAAACTATGTGCATCCATTATGGGATTTAACTTATCATCATCATTACTGAAAAAAACCATTGTCAACATTTTGTTTTCTTCTTAACATTTTCTCCTCATACTTCATAAGATTAGACAATTCTAATTGGTTTCCATTTGTCATCTTCAGACATGATAACCCAAGGACCAAAAAAAATTATTCCTTTTCTTATAGAAACATTATTTAAAGTCCATATCTCCATTCACACCCCCCTCACACTGAACTGTTGAGGCGTACTTCTATGCCTGCTCCGGCTCCTGCCAGATGGAGGGTTGCCAGTATCGCTTTGAGTGTCTTTTAGTTGGATCCAACTCTTATTGCTCTGTACCTGTACGGCAGCTGGAGTCACGTAGACAACTGTGTGTGGACCATGGAAATGCTGCTCTTTACAGTAGTGCACAAATGTGCGGATGTAGGCTCTATCCCCGTGGAGAAGCTGTATCTTGTGCTGATCCTCAGTAGTCTTGCCTTTTTCTCCTGTTTATTGGCGAGAAGACACAACCTGTGAAGATATAATATTAACACTTTTCGTAGCCAGAGACCATCTTTAAGCCATTGGGAGAACGGGCAAGCCATGAAAATTACATATTTGAAGTTACTGTACCTCGTAATCATGACCACAACATTGATAGGGAGCTCCTTGAATGGACCTGAGGGCCTGGGTAAGACCCACCTCACTAACCTCATGGTACTTCTGAGATTAAACTCCTTACACACTACACAATTCCCAACAAATCTACTTACCTGTTATTTTAAGTTAGGCATAAACCAATCCTCCTGGAGCTCAGCTGCGATTTGTCATCGAGAAGTGATGGATAATGTAGTTGCTCTAGGGCCAAAAGATCAGCTCTACAGGCACTACTACCGCACTACTACCTTGCCCTTCATGTCCTATCTCCAAAGCAAATCTGTGGGTCTATTATTTGGAACACCGGGACTGTGGTATACAGGGTTGGTAACTGTACTTATTTGGACACGGTACCCCTTTCCTGGGAATCTGTGAAGGAAAATATGCTGCTTCCTTATTAGTGTGAGCAGAGCACTTCACCAGACCTATCTCTACTGGCAAGGTTAAGGCTTCAATCAGCTGGGATAGCAGCAAAGCATGCTTGACAGGGGCCTCGTCAGACCTCCTAAATCCTCTTCTCTGCCATCTTGATAGCCCAGAATGGACGATGGGAGTGACATACTCAGATTCAGAATAAACAGTGACTGCCTTCCCCTTAACCATTTTTAGCACCTCTGATAAGTGCCACCAGTTCCACCTCTTGTGCAGAGTAATGAGAAGGCAACTGTTTCTTCAGTAGGCCATGGTACTCCCCATCCAGAAGATCCATGCTGCGCCCGTATGCCTCTCTCCCGTCTCTCAGTGCATGGCCGAAGACCCATCAACAGAAATCACCACACACCATTCCAAGGCATCTGCTTTCAAATTTACCCTCTATTCTTCTTCTTCTTCTTCATACATGGTGCAATCATGAACAATATTCTTAGTTTTACTGTGACTGGCTCAGGTACATTTTGAACTGTGGTAGCTCTCTCTGGCATTTCCTTCCTTCCTGCGGTACATCAAGTCGAAATAAAAACTCAATCGGTACCCACCATGTCTGATTTCTGATACCCGGGACCCAACTCAACAAAACTATCAACCCATAAAGAAACAATGATGCCTGAACGGGAAGCCCCTTAATCATACTGTCACTACAATAGGTCTGAAAAATGCACTGCTTCCATTAACTGGGGTTGAGCATGGAATACCTTCCTTGAAGAAAACAATCGATATCCACAACTTTCTCAGGATGTCCCTTCCCAGAGGATTTGCTGGGGTACCCATACAATACAACAAAGGGGATGATACATTTGTATTACTCACCTTGATATGAAGATCTTCAGTAAAAGCAACCGGCAGGACAGCCCCAGAGAATCTCTGTGTTTTGCCTGACAAGGGGACCTCACCTTACTTAATACAAAACGTGGTAGCTCCTGTGTCAACCATAAATGAAAATATTTGGTCACCTACCTGAACACCTGTTCGGGTTCCTCTTCAGGATCGGTGGTAATGGACAGGAATGGACACATCAGAGATCCCTGTGGGTTGTCATACACATGGCACATATTAGCACCTAGGAGAGAAAAATGATTTTGCCTGAAAACACTTGCTCCAGTGTAGTGTGCAACTGCTCCATAGGGTAAAGGATTCTTGTCCCATGCCTGCACTGATGCTTGTGCTTGTGCTGGCATGGTTGATGGGATCCCAAAGGTCTGTGCAGCCCCAGTTGCTGGGTTCTGTTCAACCGGTGCCTGCTGCAATTGCACTGGACCTCGGATATGTGGCAGAGTCAGGGCCTTCCCCTGTTGAGCTCCCATGTTAAAGTACTGAGGCCATTCACATCAGTGCTGTGACACATGCCCCAACTTACCACATGACCAACACTGAATCCCTTAAAATCCTCCATAATTGTTTCCTGTTGGTCCATTAAACCGGGGATCCATTCCTCTAAACTGTTCTTTCTCATCTACTACTCTTCACAATCTATCCTCTATCCTCGCAGGAAGAGGCCTAAGCTCCTCTTTCACATTTCCAATCCTTTCTCTGCTAAGTATCGATGTCACTCTTTCTTGCTCCTCCACCCTTAATCTAGCTGCTAACATAACAGTTGGGGGAGTTATCCGCTTCCTGCTCTCTACTGTCATCCTCTCTGCAGCCCTAACCATTGAAAGAGCTACCCTTCTATTTTCCTCAGAACCCCAGTTCTTAGAAATTGTAGCTGATGGAGGTATTACATGTGTCCGTCTTGCAAGCACTGGAATGGCTGCTGGGGAAAATAGTGGTACAAACTCAGGGTCTGTGTACCACGATGCCGGCGATAAAGGATAGCACCGATATAGGGGATGGTGTAGAAGAAATTCCAGCACCCTCCTTTTTTCAGCCCTCCCCCCCACAATTTCAACATTATGGCCCTTGACGGAGAACAAATAAGGTGGCTTCACCTTATTTAAACTGGCACTTCACAGTTGGCCCCCAATCCGAGAGGCTGAATAGTTCAAACAATGTTCAGAAACCTTTTAGGAAAAAAGATGTTTTTGTCTTCTTCGGTGGTAAGTCTTTATAAACATATACTGAATCGATGTATGTATATCAAGAAATGTTTTATTCACATTCCTGATATGTGTACTTGAAGTAGCGCTTATTTACAATGTGAGCGATCATCACAGTCTGCCATAGGTGTACATTTGCCAATGCATTTCGGAAAAACCTTCGTCAGGGCTGTACATGGGCAATATTTCGCTCAATAAAGCTATCACTTCTCTGATCAATGTTCAATATTTGCAAAACAAACATGATTTCTAGGCAAAAATTAAACAAATAACATCATGTTCAAAATATAATGCAGCACATACCATTCATTCTTGTTACAGTCGATTCATCACGAAATGGAAAAAAGAGAGTACATTTTAGTTTAGGTACGTTAAAGTCTACAATATCTGTGTATTAAGAAATGATCTATGAGCTTGTCATACCTGATTGGGTGTAATTCACATTTTCAAATGCTTGTAAAAATGCTTGAAGCAATGCTGCCCCTGCTGGGAGATAAACAAACCCTCAGCTCGTGTCACTCTCTAAATTATATTCACTACAGGAGCTAGCACCGAAGCGCGAGCACTCACCTCATGTCCGTGTTCTGATCCAGCTGCTGCCGTGTGAGCCGCGGGGACGCGTGCTTGTGCAAACTGGAAGCCTATTTTCTGCGTCGCCATGGAGATGGCACGAGGCGCCGTGGTCCAGCTGGAGAGCCGTAGCACGTACATCTCGCGCCCTCCCCCGGGTGTGCACCCTAGGGCGGGGATGTCTCCATGGCGACACAATGCAACTTGAGAAGCTACAGTAAGATTGGAGTGTATGCAAATAGAGCTCTCAATGCTCTCATGACTCCGTTGCCGAACGCTACCTGCAGACTGTGCAACCTCAGTTGTGACTGTAGAAAAAGAGTGGAAAATGACTCCTGTTAGATTAACAGAAGTTTTATAGCGTACCAAGTGGGATAATAAGCACAAAGCATATTAGTCAAACATATAAAAATCTATAGATCGTTCCTGTTAGATTAGGGCAATTAGTAGAGAGAGCTAATTCCGCCATGAACGGAATGAGTGCAAGTCATCAAAGAGTAATAAGCCACTCATGGTGGACCTGGGCAGTTTTTCAATGTATAAAGGCTTAATCTGCACAAAAGCAGAATGGTGTAAGGCACAATGTGGAAAAGTGCAAGATCATGTTAAGTGAAGTCACACATTATAACTAGGCTTCGTAGGGTTTTGTACATGTATACGTTGGCATTTACAGAAAGCACATGTAATTGATCTCTTCGTTTAGCCCCTTTGGTGTCAAGGAGCTAAGACGGTTGATCCAAAAGGTTGCTCGTTGGTCCTTTTTCTTCTGGAAGTTCTCATGAGGATCTCTTCTTTCTACTACCTCCAAAATTACAAACTTAATCTGGGCCAAATTATGTTTTCTGTCATGCCAGAGTCTGGCCACTGCCGAGTTTTTATTGTTGTTGTTCCGTATATAGGATCTTTGTTCGTTCCACCTGGTTTTAGCCAACCTAAGTGTTTGACCAACATAGTACCAGCGCAGGTGCATTTTATTACATATATCACGTTGTGAGAATCGCACTTAGCAAAACTTTTTAATTTGATTGTCTCTCCTGTGTGTGGATGGTTGAGTGATTCGCCTTTCATTACGTAACATTATGGCCCTTCCCGCTTTTTTCTTGCATCCTCCATAATTCCAAGATGTTTAACCGCTTTTCTAACTTCGAGCCCTTGTGCTTTGTAGTATGCAAATTCTCCAGTATCCCTGTATCTTAGAATCCCTGAGAAGGCCAAGAATGTATCATTTTCCCCTTAATCTCCTGCAACCATGCCCTGATATTTTAAAGTTTTGGCCTTATAGCTGGGCTTCACATGGCATAAATGATTCAACGGAGTCTCCATATTCCAATACAAGTTATCAAAAAATAGTTTCACAAAAAATCTGTTACTAAACCTAACCTGCGGCATGAAGAAACTTTCACCCAAGAGCTCCCTTTTTACCCTTTTCCAATTCCTTAGTCGCCATTCACACCGTACTCGCCTGTACCACAATTACCTCACTTAACTTTTTACTCCAATTCTACTTCTCAGTCATCCACAGAATACAACATTTTATCAAAAACTCTCACCGGCCAATATTTCCGAGATATCCCCGCCACTCGAGCATAGGAGGGGCCCAATGCTTTCCACTACTTCAACTCTGCTCTCGTTCTCTCTTCTTTTACTAGTATGGCCTTCTCTACTACAAAACCGCCTTTTTCTGACTACAGGAAGTTTCCCATTTGATATTTTGACTAACCAAGAAAATCGAGGTGAGGGGCTGTACCCGCACAGCAAATACAAAAGAAAGTCAAGACTTACTTCAGAAAAGTATCTACAGTTCGACTTACCTCAAGATACCACCCCATCTTCAAGTGAGGGCTCCAGCCAACGGAACAAGCAAACCAAAGAGTATCAGGAAAAGCTTCATAATGGGGGTGCAGTGTAAGATACCCCCTAAAACTTCTTAAATAGCAAACTAAGTAAAACATATATCAAAAGGATTTACAACACAAAACATTTCAGTCACTCTATCAAAAAACATCCACTTTTCCAAACCCTGCAAACTCAACTAATCTCACACCCAAGTCAATCCCTACCACCTAACCCCCCCGAAAAACTTAAATCAAGGAAACAACCCCTTTTCTACCCCTATTTCCCTCTCTTGCTTTACATCCCCAACCGTGTACTGATGTGAAACTGAGGTGCTCAGATGTGGTGCTTCATCAAATCGTTCTGCACTGCTAGACTGTGGCACCAGTTCTCCGGGGAGCAGACACACCTTTAACCAATATTGCATCCACATACCTCTTTTTTACCGTGCACGGAAGACTGGTCTCCAACGTCTGGTGCCGCAGCTGAGAGGTGTGGACAGAAGACTCACAATGTCTCTGAATGCCTGGGCTCCTACCTTGGATCACCAAATGTGGGGGGTGGAACTTTAATCACATTAACCAAAAACAGGCCGAGGACACTGACAGATAAAGCAAGTTTATTGTGCAAAAGCTCTGGGGAGCAGTTAGAGGGTGTTTCAGGAGCAAACTAACCCAAGTCTCAACAATACAACATCCATTGGCATCACACATATACTATATACTATAACAAAGCTAGACATATTTACGCCAACTACAATACCATACTGCCCCAATACATTGATAATTTGTTGAAAGCTGCAGATACCCAATAACAATGCATGGATGGCACTGTGCGATTATTACAATTTTTAGCACCCTTGCCAGATAAAGTGTCCCTAAAAATAATTACCATTCTGCAAAACCCAGGTTACCTATTTGGGACACCTATTGTCAAAAGGGGAGCGTAGATTCCACCCTCAGCGTATGGAGGCTATAATGAAAATACCTGTCCCTATCACACAGAAAGATATCAGAGGGGTTTTAGGGATGATTTCATTTTGCAGGCAGTGGATTTCCAATGTTTTACTTTTAGCAAATCCACTATTAGAGCTAACACTCAGTAGCACTCTGGTCCCCTTGCCATGTACTGATGCTGAGCAAGAGAGTTTTGATGTTTTAGAATCTGCATTGTATAATTCACACGCTTTGGGCACTCCCGATTAGACTAAACCATTTACATTGTGCATGAAAAGCAAGGCTGTGCGTTATCTGTATTATCTCAACAGCAAGGGAAAAAAACAGACCATGTGCGTATTCTTCTTCTACATTGGACCCAGTGGCAAAAGCATGTCCAAATTGTTTAAGGGGTGTAGTGGCTGCAGCTATTTCCATGACGCAAGCGGATGCCATAATATTGGGACACCAAGTTACATTGTCTGTGCCACATGCAATCGATATTTTATTGAATAGAACTAAAACACAGAACCTGGCAAATGCCAGGTTAACTAGATATGAGCTGACGTTATTGGCTCTAGATTTTGCTATACAACGTTGTAACACTCTAAATCCTACAACTTTACTACCCCTCCCATCCCATGAATCAAAAATAATGCATGATTGTGCATTAATAACAGATATTGAAATGAAGGGACGGTAGATTTGGTGGATACTCCAATTGATAAACCTAATGGTATATTATATATAGACAGCTTGCGCTTTAAATTAGCAGAAGGTACTACCACAGCAGCATATGCCATTACAACATTGAAAACCATTGTTGAGGCTTGTCGGGTAGCACAAGCAGCTCAAATTATTGTCTTTACCTGAGCTTGTGAGGTGAGCTCTGGTCTTGTAGTTAATATTTACACTGACAGTCAATATGTATTAGCTCACACCTTTGGCCGCTTATGGGATGGGAGAGGATTTTTAACTTCACATGGGCCAGAAATATAGCATGATACATTGATTTTGAAATAATTGTATGCACTGACCCTGCCAGGGAAACTAGCCATCATCAAATACAGCACAGACAAGGCCATTGTAACTGATGTGGCAAACGGTAATGCTTTTGCTGACCAAATTGCAAAGGCAACTGCACAGTGCCCTGTATCTCTTATGTATGTTACACACATGGTGCAGCCAGAGAATATCATATTTAATAATACCCTTGAGACAGTGTGAACTATTCAGGCTGAGGCCACTGAGCAAGAGCTTCAGGATTGGAAACTGTATGTGAAATGTGTATATGGATGTTGGGTGGACTCTCATGTATGAGCAGATGGCATGCTTAGTCTGCTGACTACAGTATGGAGCAACACTAAATTAAGATGAACATCAATTGTGTATTGTATAAACTGTCATGTCTGTGCTGTACATAATGTTAGCAATGGAGAAGGTGCACCAAAGGGACATTTTAGACCTTCATAGTTCCCTTTTGAAGCCCCATAATTGGACTTCATTGAATTGCCTCCATGTCAAGGAAATAAATATGTTTTAGTGATAGTATGTATATTTAGCACATGGGTAGAAGCATTCCCCTTAAAATACAGTACTGCATTAAATACTGCTAAAATACTCCTAAAGGAGTATTTACCCCAATTTGGACTGCCTCAAACTGTTTGGAGCAACAATAATGTGCATTGTGTTAATACTGTAATTGAATTAGTGCACTCAGGTGTTGGATTGTCTCTTAATGAAGTAGTCATGGGCCGCCAAGCTAATGTATGGGGCATGCCAAATCCAGATAGACTGAGCACTGTCCCTTACCCTTTGTTGATGTATTATTGTAAGAAGCTTGCTAAAACATTGTCCATTCTCCACAAACAGGTTGCTGATAACTTTCCAAAACCACTGAAGGAACCAGGACAGAGCATTCAAGTGAAGCGTACACCATCCTCTTTGCTACCTGCCCCTTTCGATATTGCATTGCTTGCTAAAGAGACCCAAAAGCCCCCTCCCAGTGGCAGGACTATTGATTTCTGTACTGTTAAGACAAGTCCCAAAGATATTGCTGAAGCAACAGTGGGTCCACGGTATAACTTGAGACTCAGGAAACTGTGAACCAACAGCTACTGAACTACTAACTGTAAAGATGAATCTCTTTGCATGAGGGACAGCTACCAATTGGTCGTGACTGCCATCTTTAATTAGACTACTTTCGGGTGCAGTAGCACAAAGAGACACTCCAAGAAGCAATTAAGCTCTGTGAAACCTGTCTTGTTGGAATTTATTTTTGCTGTTTTGTTTTTCTCCATACACAAGCTATGCTAAACCATGAGTGGATGGCTATTTCAACCCAGAGAGGGTCTGTGCATCTCCATGCTTCTATCAAAAAGAAAAATGATATTGGTCCAAGGGATTTGTATATGCAGTACTGTTAGGATTGATTGTTTGAGTGTTAGGTGGGTGGTTACTGGAATATTATGTAGCGCCATCCTTCTTTGGTACAGTAATCAGTGTCGATCCAGAAGGATGATAGAGAAAAATACTTTTGTTTAGAGTATTGAGGACCAAACACACTTCCCTACGGATACATTAGATATTGGTGGATCTTTATGGTCCTTAATGACAACATTTGGGTGGAAACTATTGTCAGTTATTTTGGTTTCATTGGCAATTTTCCTTTTCATGTGTCTTTGTATTAATTGTGTGCCTGCCTTGTGCCAGACAGCAGGAAACTTCAGAATTCACCACTAATGTTTTTATTATACAGGAGAATGTTATTAGAGATATGCTGGCCATTTATGTAACAGATTGACTTACTTAATGATATTATATTGTGATAACAGAACTTATGTTCAAAGGACCGATTGTAGAAAATTGTAAAAAATTGTAAACACCCTGTAAAATCAATGAACATTAGTTCTATTATCTGGTTAGTTCTGTGCACACGGTTACAGTTTGCTTGCTTTGCATAAAAAAGAAATCATTTGCTCTGTATATACTCATGTATTCTTGGAGCAGGCTACAGGAGTAGAAATAGCCAGGTGACAGCTGCATGTAGTAAACTGAAACCCTGGCCCAGTGCTCACATCTAGCCTGAGGAGTTAATGCCTGTCATAAACCAATGAGCACCAAATGTATAAAGGGTGTTTGTTCTCATAATAACTCCAGAAGAGGCACTGACGAAGTAGTTGCTTGTCGTCCCGGCCCCACTTAAGCGTGTTATGAATAAACTGTTTCTATGAAGCTTTGAACTCTTCTGTGCTGGTGTCTCATTAAGCTGTTTATAGGCACAGGCGGGTATTATGAAAAGTATTGCCCACAATGTTATGTGGACTCTGCACACATATGTTTAGCAAAATATAAAGTGCTTCTCACTGGACAATTCCATCATAACTTTGCTCCAAGATTGGATTGCAGATTCTGATCAGCATGTCAATAAAGAGTATGCTTCCTCGACACCAACCATTCCTGTGGGTGCCTGTTCAGAATACACCTACTCTCCAGAAGGCACTGAAAGAACAATATGCATTAATAGTTTTAAATACTTTTTTCACTTGTCAGAATTAGCTCATTTGAGACACTGGAATTCAAGTGGTTCATGGTTCAATCTTTAGTGTCGACAATGGTGGCGTGTATGTATGGGTGGGCGGGTGCCGCCCCCTCGCTTGACTGCCCCCCTCAAAGCTGGGGTGTGTCCCCCAGTTACTTTTGTTTTTGTTTTTTCAATGTGCAAAATATGCACAGCACAATGATGAGAGGGCAGCGGGGCATAGGAAGATCAGCCGCGCCACCTGTCATCATTGCGCTACTAGCATAGGAGTACACTAATTGCAGGGGGTGGGATTTCCGGTCGTGCCATGGATGATGTCGGAGAGCTAAAGGTCCGAGGTAAGTGAATATTTGTTGTGTGTCTTGTGTAAGGTGGTTGTATGTCTGCATGCATGCACGTGGGCTTGTTTCAATACATTTGTGTCAATATGTCCATGTGTGAATGTTTGTTTTTATGTATGCATGCATGACCGCTGCATGTATGCATGGGTGAATGAAAGTGTGTATGTTGTGTGAATGTATGAATGCGCACACGAATGAGCGAGTATATGTTATGAGAATGAGAGCATGTGTGTTCCTGCCCTGCATAGATTGTATGAGGGGGGAATCGCCCTCTTCTTTGGAGGGAGGGATGCTACTGGCAGCATTGCATTAATACTGGGCATCAAGGGTAAATCAAACATAATAGGTGCAATGACATAGGTAGAGTGGCATACTTAGGTGCACCAAGTCAAGCTATACTTTCTTACACTGGCATGGTATTTGTTATTGGGCATCAAGGGTAAAGCAAACATGAAGACTATTACGTAGCAAGACTGGCATACTTGGGTTCAGCCAGTCTAGCTATACTTTCTTATGTGGCATGGTATTTGTATTTGTTCCCGGGCATCAATGATAAAGCAACCATGATGAGTGATATTACATTGTTATTTTGTATATTTTGTATTTATTGGATATTTGTATGCCGCCTATACACATGTTTTTCCAGGTACCTCAAGACAAGATGGGGTGGGGGTAATAAGAGAATAAAAAAAAATAGTGGTTATATTGGTCTTGTGAAAAGCGCACTGTGCAAGTGCTTGAGAAGGATGTAAGTGTAGGGAGTTAGGGGTTAGGGGAGAAGTGCAGGAAAGTATTGGGGGGGGAGGCAAGAAGGCAAGTGCCAGGGGAAAAAGGTGAAAAGGGAGGATGTGTGTAGTGAGCAGGGTGTACCAAGTTGGGTTAGTCTGGGAAAGGGAACCCAAGGGCAAGTGCTGGTAAAGGATGCAGGGGGAATGGTGGGGAGTGGTCTGGCCCCTGTATGACTCTGAAGGGATCAGTCAACAGTCATAGTGTCAAAAGGGAGAGGGAAGGAAGAGGAGAAAATGAAGGCCTTTAGAAGTTTCTGGTACTTTATAAAATCAGGCTCAAGTTGGAGGGGGGCAGGGAGGCCATTCTAGAGGGAGGAGCTGACGACAGAAAGGGATTTACCTCCACTCTCTGCTTGGAGAAACATTTGGCCTGCAGAGAGTTGGAGCCAGAGGACCGAAGGACTCTCGTCAGGAGGTATTTAGGGAGGAAAAGCTGGATGTAAAGAGGTCCCAGGCCCCAGATGGCCTTGCAGATTATGCAGAGGGTCTTGAATTTGATTCCTGTCATCACCAGGAGACAGTGGAGAGATTTTAGGGCAGGGGGGATGCACTCCCTGGACTTGAGGCCAAGGATAAATGTCGCTGTCCTATTATGTATTAGTTGGAGGGGGCAAAGGGAGGAAAGAGGCACATTGAGGAAGAGACTGTTGCATTAGTCAAGCCTAGAGAGAACCAGAGCTCTGGCTACATTGAGCTCTGAGAGAAGGTGATGATAGGTAGAATGCCCCTGATGGGTGAGGGCATGGGACCCAAGGAGTCTGTCAGACTGGCTTTCATTGGTGCAGCCAGTGTGGATGTACTTTCTTACCGGAGCATGGCATTTTTACTTGCAAAAGCCAACAGGTTAATATATGGTAATAATGGTATCTATTGGTGCAGTGTGCATGGGTGTGCAAGGTGACAGCTTGCATGAACATGGTGTTTATAATTGCACATATTTTGGACAAAGGCATCATGTAAATGTTTTGGAAAATGTATCTGTGCACTGTTGGTGACTCAGATGTATTGGATGTTTTCATGTGCTCCTTACAAAATCGATTGTAAACTGTGTGGATTTTTACTCAATTTTCACAAAAGTGTGCAAGAGAATGCACCATTTTAATCCAATATTTATATTTTACTTTTGGTGGTAACCCTCCCCAGACATCACTGGTTTGCTTGTTCTCACTTACTACGCTCAGTCACTCACACATATTCAAGGCAAACATTTACGTCCCTCCAATTGAGAAATTCACCAACTGCCACTGAGTTTATTTGTCATGTGTTGGGAGAAAGATGTATTTATTTTTTTACGGCAGTTATATGTGTTATAAAGGTTGTTGCTGTGAGACTGAACATCCTACATTATCACTTAAGAGTTCATGTGTACTAACCTATCCTTGATGATTCTTAGTACAAACACTCATAAGAAAAGAGACTGCTGCATTTGGTCCATGTTGGACTCAATGCTCCACAGGGTTGACGTACAAAATGCACCCTTTGTCTGCATGCAATTAAATTGCATGGGTAACTTTGGGGGTTTACCGGGCTGATGGCAGTCTGATCAATTTCAGAGAGGTACAGTAGTTCTTACCAGTGACATCCATGTCAACTCAAGCTCAGAATCTGGCAGCCAGACATTGTTTCTGAATGGAGTGAATGTGACCCACATGTAACAAATGAAGGTGACAGTTCTGCTTTTCTCCAAGTTATAAGGCCACAATGGTCATGACAAAATGAGACTTTTTTGTGAATTAAATTAAGATTCAATGCTGAATCAACATCGGGTGATTTTGCCTGGAAAAGGATTGTGAAAACATTTCAAGTTGTAGACCTCACTGATTCAATGACTGCCAAATTGTTTAAATTGTTGCAACCTTTTTATTTGTGTAGTGAAATTGTCACTTGCCCCAATTCCCTATTAAAGTGGAGGTTCTGCTACAATTACTGCTAGAAAAATTGGGAACATGAAAGAAGATGCTGACCTAGCAACTGTTCATCGGGAAGCCATGCTGGAACCCAAAATCCTGGAAGACGCTCCTAAACATGGAACTGTGTTTGAGGACTGCAGATCCAATTGTATTTCTACAAGTGGCCATGATGACTCCCTTGATTGATTCTGAGTGACCAGCCTTGTAGCAGGTCTTAATATAGCCAGATTTATTTGTACAACTGGCAGTGGTGACTTCCTTGATTGATTCCCAGTGACCAGCCTTGTAGAAAGTGTTAACAGACCCAGATGTACTGTGACAGAGTCAGATTTCTTCCTACAATTGACAGTGTTCACTCCCTTGATTGCTTCTTTGTGAACAGGCTTGTAGCAGGTCTTGACCCTTCTATACACCAGTAGAATTGCTGGGTCTAATCAGTTCAGTAATCCTGAGATCGAAGGTCACTGGAAAGATGCTGAGGCTGACTGGGAGCTGATCCAAGCATGAGAACGATTACTGCCTAGGTTTCAACATTGACTGTACTACCTTCTTGTAGCACCCAAATTCTGAGAAGTGGCTCCTTTCCTGCTTCTTGCTGATGGAGTCCATCTACACCCCTCTGCTACCAGTGATGAACCAGGCACTTGATAGCCTCAGCTTGGGATTGACAAAGTTGCCTGACATTACCTTGGGGAAAACTTAATTCTGTGGGCCTAAGCATGAACATCGAAATTTCACCCCCCCCCCAAATAGACTTTGAACTCCTGACCAAGAGGACTACAGAAGCATGGAACCACATGGTAGCCCAAAAGCATATGCTGCCTATTCTCTGCATTGTAAATGACTTAGCATGAGGACCAGCTCATACAAAGTCAATAAAACACCAATTGACTAAAGGCTTTTATCCTAAGGTAGCCCAATATCATGAATGAGAGAAAAAATTATCATTGTCCTTGGTGTTCCCCTCAACACCATGTATGCAGAATAACAAAGCCTGCTAAGTCTACAAAGTCTGACTTTGCAGTTGATCCCAACCCTAATAAGTAGTGACCCTTGAATATGTCTACTGAGAAATGTGTTGATATGTCACTCTTATTACTAAGTGGCAACCGCAGATCTAATGTCCCCACCCCAGAATTCCGGAACAAAAGACAAGCTGTGTGTATCATCGAAATTCAAATTTATTTCAATAAACAGAAAATCAAAGGTGGTACTCTTGCTTTATGCAGGGGAAGTTTCCACAAGATATCCGATATACATTACATGAGCTTGTTTACACAATTACAATTGGCATGGCTGTGACAACCTCACCAGTTAACACACAGAGATTTAATCACCATAATGTCTAATTAATATATTGCTGACATTTATAATCCTAAATAATATAAGGGCCCCTCTTAACTGTATTACCAATTCTATGACAACAGTTCTGCTTATTGCCCAGTGTATTAAAACTCCTTTCAGTTAGAAGGTACATAAAACTACTTTCTGTTGATGAATAGCAAATTTAAACTTGTGCTTTCTCCAATATCTAAAACAAGTATTGGTATTAAAGAAATGTTGCATAGAAAAATTAAATTTATTTGCACATATGTACACCAATTCACTGCTCTGTGCAAATGTGGGGTTGCAACTTTCTAATATGTGCATGCAATTTGAATGTACACTATAACTAGTTGCATCATAATTCTGCAGGATTGGGTTAGGCAAGCAGTGTAATGAATTCAGAATGCACAAAATATCAATTCACCCACCCAACCTAGGAGAATGGTTTTGGGATTTTCTGATGGAAGAATGAGTACCCCCAACCCCTTCACTTCACAAATCAGATCACACTAAAGTTCAAGAGTGATGTGTGAATGAAATTGACATAATCATAATTATGTATTGGCGTTGAAGTGACACAAGTGACCACCTTCTAATTCCCAAATTCTTTTAAAGTATGTATACATTTCGAATATCACAAATTATCAAGCAATAATTCATTAGGCTATGGTGTGATCCACCTTGGAACCACTGCGCAATGCTGACTATAGCTGTAGAAATGCTTTTGGATACAATTGAGTTAAATTTTATTTACAAAGAACCACTCCTGGGTTAAACAAAAGTCCTATTCATTTTACATTGTGCAAACAGCTCAGAAATGTATTTTTGGTTTGGTTTGAAATGTTATCGCGCTTGGTTATAATTGCCGTGAGAATTCACAGTGCATTTGCCATTTCAATATCAATGCATTTTAGGGGCATGAACCTCCCCTAGAAGAAATCACCTCCCAAATTCCTCCCACTCCAGGGACTTAGCAGGGCAATGAATCTATGGGGCATTTCTAACTGCATTTGGGGAATCTATATACTCATGTTGAAATATTCTTTAAGGCAATGAGTCAGAATGGGCCATCAGGAGTTTTCAAAATTTTTCAAAAGAACTTCCAGTCAGCCTCTTCACCTTCTTGGAAAGAAGTTCTGCTATTGGTAATATTATCCTCAATGGTAGGGCCTAATTCACCAGTTAAGATCCAGGTTCAGTACTCATCCCATTTGGAAGAGGGGTATCCCTTCTTGTATTATCATGGGTGATACTCCCTCGCTTTGTCGTGGTTATGTCCCACATTTTGATTGGTTACGTGTTTCCATTGGCTTGCTTCATAGTCATACACTCCTAAGAACACTGCCCACCCAGTTCTTATATTTTAATCATAACATTAATGCATTTGAAAAAAGAAAACTAACACAGGGGCTATTTGCACTTAATACTTTTGAATGCAGACATGATTTTTTATTCATTAGTTCATTGCATCAAACATATCACCTAAATGAAATATGGATTTCTGGGATGCCTGAGCCTAGACAGCCATCTGGGCATGCGGCACAAAGGTGTGGCACAATTATGATATGGTATTAATTTTGATAATTTAAATAATTATTTAAAAATTAGACTATTCAAATTAGGTTTCATATGATAGATGAATATGTCTCAAGCATAACACATATTTCTGCTTATTTCTAAATGATTTGATTGTGAATTAATATGCAAAATAAATTTTTAAATGCATGAATAATATTGGTTCACATGGCCCATTGCATTTCTGGGCATTTTTATATACCAGTTTTGAGTTTACTTTCTTGGGATTGTGAAACAAATGTTAGCAAGCCTCTCAGACATTCTTTGAGTTTCCTCTAGACCAACCATCTGGTTGTATTTATTGTCTTAACTGATGTCAAAGCGGACACTTTAAATGAAATAATGTATCTTCGAAGTCCGGCACTGGGAAAACAAAGTAGGTTGACATTGGAGCAATTCTGATGCTTATCAACCAGCACGAAGATGAATTTTGCCTTGGAGGATTTTTAAGCTGCATTTATGATATATTCTGCCTATGATGAATTCACAAGGGTGGGGACACCTCATTACATTGGAGGGTTGGTCCAAAAGGTTTTTTGTTCTGGGAATTTCATCGTTTTTATGATATGATTTAGATGGCTCATCTAAATCTCTTGAAAGCATCGTCCCCCCCAGCAGGGTTGAACAAGAGTTTAACTTAAAGTCCTATAATCATGAGCAGAGCAAAGCATACTTTTTTCTAGCCCATGTGATAAAACTATTGATAACTTACTGTTAAGGATTCCAATCGGGCATCCAACAATGGACCAGGACACTTGGTGCTCAATAGGAATGATTTGTCTTTAATTTCAACAAATTCAAATTGAGCCGGTACCTGACCGGTCTCACACCCCCTTTTAGAAATACCCCGGGTCACAATGGACCATGAACTAGGCAT